>NC_058404.1:120622392-120743942 GCF_002201575.2 Neomonachus schauinslandi | reverse complement strand
TTTATTTATTTATTTATTTATTTATTTATTTATTTATTTATTTATTTCAGAGAGGGGCAGGAGGAGGAGCAGAGGGAGAAGGACAAGCAGACTCCACACTGAGCACAGAGGCTGACACAGGGCCCGATCCCAGGATCCCGAGATCATGACCTGAGCCAAAATCAAGAGTTGGCCACCTAACCGACTGAGCCACCCAGGCGCCCCTGTTTACACGTTCTTTACAATTAAACAGGGTCTACTGTAAATAAGCATTCCAAAAATAAAATAAATATGGTCCTATTGATAAGTCCAATGTTGAAAATACACATATCTATGGGGTAATGGTACCTAGGTTTCTATATTCATACAAACACACACACACATACACACACATACACACACACACTTACTTATATATTATACACACATAAATTTATTATTTAATGAAGAATAAACTTGTAGGAGGAAAGAAAGCTCACACCATACTTAAATTCCCCTTAGGGAAAATAAATGCTCAATAGATTTCTTAAAACATTCACTGGGTTATGTATAATTCAAAATTCAAGTAAATATTTCCCTTATGTCTGACCCCTGCTTTCTCCTCCTGTGTAAATTCTCTGCTCTTGTTTTATACACGAGACTGTGTAGCCTTATCATGTATAATGCTACAATTATTCATCAGTTGTCTTTCTCTCACTCTACAATGTAACTGTTGAAAAGGCAAGAAATATTTTATGTATCATCGGATATTTAACTTAGTACCTAGCATGTAGAAGGCCACTCAATATGTACTTACTGGATTAATTAAGTGAATCAATGAAAGAATAAGTAAATATTTAATCCTAACTTCTCGTCCTCATCTTTCAATCACACTACTGATGCTTCCAAAACAGTGAGCCAGATCCCTCTAATCATCCAACAGGCCTTTTCAGGGGATTCTCTTGTCAGTGATTCAAGCTGTACTTGACCAAATAAAGGTAAGATCGCATAACACCTAAGATTTAATATGATAAATAAATTTAGATAAATGCAATCTCCTTTCATGCAGTCTGACTAAAGGACAAAATACTTGCGTTTCAAGGGAGCCAGAATGTACGCAGTTCCTTTTTCAGACAGGAATTCTCTAGTCACCGAAGTAGGGAATTCTCTTTGACATCACCATGAGACTACTCTTTCAAGATCTACCTCCAGAGACTCTGTTACGGAACTATGAAAATCTCAAGTTCTGAGTGAAAATTGTTGAAATGCTAATAGGTGGAAAGTCTTATGAGGATTAAATCACAATCCAAAATTATGAACGGGTAGCATCCACAGTGTCTGTAGAAATCTTTACAAAGTAATGGAATTTAATTTGAAGAAAAACCATTTCAATCTTGGATATGGAAACTTAAAAACCAAACACTTAAATAACATTAAAAAGCCTTGATTAAAGACAGTACACAATAAGGAGTTTTACATTTTATCTTTTCAAATTGTTTTAATTTAGAACTCTTTCATTTGGTTCATTAAAAAATCAAAACAAAATCTCTCCATGCATATCTGAAAAAAAATCCTTCAGGCCAACAGGCTCTTTTTCAAAAGATGCCTTTTGCGAATTAAAAGCACTTGCTGAAATTCACAAAGAACCAACTATTAAAGATGTAAACTCTGGAATCAGGATAGGGGCAGACAACTCTAGTAGAAGTGAAATCTATCTCCTGGTAAAATAATCTATTTTATTAATTGCCAGGGAACAATAGGCAATGACAAGTAAAATATTGTGAAAAAAGATCCATTTAATTAGAAAAGATCTGGAAATAGATATACACTCTACAAAAATAACCTCTCCTGGAAAGGCCAGTGGGTGCTGTCCCATTAGATATTAGTTTTGATTTTCCAATTAATGAAGTGGGAGACACTCTTTTGGGAATTTCTTTTTGCTTGGACATCCAGCATGTCGGTTCCTAACACTCCCCTTAACAGCACTGAAATAATAAGCTGTTTCTACAGTAATATTAGATTGGTTTGCAAATGGCTAAAGTATAAAATACAATGATAAACTGAGTCTAATAAATAACTCTGTCTCTCCAAATACGTGCTGCAGAGTGGTACAAAACACAGAATATTTTTTAATGACCAACTGAAAAATAAAACAATCTAAGAAATAAATAACAAAGAAGCAATACCTTGAAATGCTAAAAGAGTAATATAATTTTCAGAATTAAGATTTTTACCCATTGCTGTATTTACATTATTTCCACATACACCAAAACAATACTTTTGGGAGACACTGCCTTGTGGCTTTGAATGGAATTGCAAATACCCAGTCCCAAAGCTAGAGTTTGTCGGCTAGTTCTAGGAAGCCAGCTATCTATCCAGGGGTCTCGCCTCTGCAGATTCCTCCGTGCCAAGAAAGTAATTGTTCTTCAGGATTCAGGTTCCAAGTGTATGAGAAACAGAAAAGTGTCTAGCAAAACTGTTTTTGTGATAGCTTCTTCTCCCTAACGGACACTTTTCAAGAACTGTATTGGTTTCCTATTTTGATCTACTCATTCTTTGCAAAAGTAAACCTTGACTTGAATAAGCAACTACGGAATTTGGTAGTATGCTATCAGGCAGAGAAAATGAGTCTAAAGGCAGCATTAATATAAACTGAGCCCTTAGGAGTTAATCACAAGCTAGTTAGTCGCTACTATAATCCCTGGGCCAAATGTTGAGATAATTGCTCCCTTCGGTATTATATATTATTCCCAGCATTGTGCACAAAGCAACAGGTAAAAAGGGCAGCAGGGAAAGAGAGAGGTAGAAAAGGTACATTAGACGGTGCTTTTGGAGTGGTATTAGTGGTTGTCGTGGGTTTTTTTTTTTTTTTTTCCAGCAAAATAGGAAAAGAAAAAAATGAGAAGATAAATAGAGAATTGGGAAAGGATGGAAGAAAAAGCCCAAGAAACGGGAAAAAAGACAGAAAAATATTCCAAGATATTCAAGGAGAAAAACTTATTATTTGAAACCATTTATCACTAGTCTTGACTATATATACATATATATACCTATATATTATAGATAAATTATATATTATATATATATATTCTCTCTCCATTAAAAGTTTTTCAGCCACAAAACTGATTTTTTTATTATTGAAGTATAGTTGACATACAGTGTTTTATTCAAGTGTGCAACATAGTGATTCAACAATTCTATACATTACTCAGTGCTCACCGCAATAAATGTAGTTACCATCTGTCACCATAAACATTATTACAAAATTATTGACTATATCCCCTATGCCATCCAAAATTGATTTTTGAAAATATTCCAACTCCCATGAAATCACATAGATTTGAGTTATAAAAGATTTTAATCAAAGTACCTTAACAATTCTTAAACCTTAAATCCTAATAATCTTTAAAACTGTTTATCATACATCAAAAAACAAATTTATTGTATCAATCAGATTTCTCTTCTGCAGAAATGGATCTTAAATTCTATCTATCCCGATCACCTGCAGGTCCTACTTGTAAGACCAACACCATCTCTACCTGAATAACAGTTTTCATTAACTTTAAAAATATATCATTATATTATGTATCTCTAAGAAAAAAATACTGCCAATTAATTATAACTTCCATTAATTGTAAGATGCATTCCAATTCAGAAATGGGGGTGTTCATTTCAGAGTGGACGAAATCTCCCAACTGGCTGTCTGACTTCTATCTCATCTCCCACTTCCTCTCCATCCCTCACTCTGCCACATGAATTATCTGCAGGTAGTAGCACTGTCCCGCTAAAAAGCCATTGTATCTCCCTTCTGCCTGTGTAAGTAAAAGCTAAATTTGATATTAATAGCATGCACAGCTTTTCACAAACTGAGCCCACTCAGCTCTCCAGTCACACCTCTCCCACTCCCACAATATAATTCTATCCTAAAGTCACAATGAGGATCTCTACTTTCCATTAAATCAAAATGCTCTTTTCAAGAGTTTTTAAGTATTATATGCACTACTCCTTTCCATGAACTGACTCCCCTCCCCACTTTCTTCATCAAGGGCAATCCTACTCATACTTCATAACCTATCATTTATGAAGCATTCTCAAAACACAAAGTCATTCAAGAGCGCATGTGGGTATGAATACTTTTCTAGGAATCAATTCTAGATCTTCAATTCCCAAATCTCCTTTCTTAAAACTATCTCCTTGAGAACACTCTAGTTCTTCTTTCCCATCCCCCCCCCCACACACAAACACACCCCTTTTCTTTCATAAATGTTGTTCTCCACTTTACAAATCTTAAAATGATTCATTACCAGGTTTGAAAACCTCCAGAGCACCAAGCAACTGGAGACAACTCAGAGCCCTGGTGGGAGGGAGAGTCCTTTAAGAGGGAAGCAAGAAATATGGAAGACAGAATCTTAGTTTATCTGGCCACTAACTCATGGCCAGACTCCATGTCTTTATCATCATGTGGGTTGGACTATTTATCTATTGGTCCATCTATCTTAGAATTAGAAATCAGAAATTAGATGTTTGGGGCGCCTGGGTGGCTCAGTTGGTTAAGCGACTGCCTTCGGCTCAGGTCATGATCCTGGAGTCCCAGGATCGAGTCCCGCATCGGGCTCCCTGCTCGGCAGGGAGTCTGCTTCTCCCTCTGACCCTCCCCCCCTCTCCTGCTCTCTCTCTATCTCATTCTCTCTCTCAAATAAATAAATAAAATCTTTAAAAAAAAAAGAAATTAGATGTTTGGGAGAGGGGGGTATAGTTTATTTAAACTAAAAAATCAAGTTATACTTTTTCTTGCCAAGAGTTAAGTCTGATTTGTCCTATTGGTTTGACAAATGAAGACTTGCTCTTCTTATAAGATAATATGGTGGACATTTTCCAATTCAAACTATATTAGTTTTGGCCAAAAACTAGATAGATAGATAGATAGATAGATAGATAGATAGATAGATAGATATTTAAAGCACATATATAACATGCCATAAGTAAGGACTTATTTCCTTTACAAATACATCCTAATACTTTTCATATCTTGCTGTAAATACATGTTATATGTCTATCTTCCTCCACTGGTCTGTGACTTATTTAAAAAAAAACTTAAACGGTGTGTTAGTCATCTCTATCTCTTTTATTCTAGGTTTTCAATAAATTTTTGATGGATTATTGGACCAGTGAGAGCTACAAATCTCCTTGTTAAAAATTCCTATGAGAACACAGTTGCAGTCACACTGTTGAATAAACAAAAGCCCTCCCAACCAGAAGCACTCATTCCCTCTCTCAACTCCCATTTCATTCTACCTGTAACTCACTCAGCATTCCATAGTAAAAAACCAAAAACAACAACAACAACAAAAAAAAACACTTCAGTATATTTCATATTTTCTAGAATATCAAAAGCGCCCCAAGGTTAAGACCCATATCAGACTGATCTCTGTCAGATACCTCAGCACCGACTCAACATTTTTGAGTGAACTACTTATTTAAAATAAATCTATCAGCCTTTGCCCTTCGGAACACTGGTATCTAATTTAATCTTACTGCTATGTGTTTTGGCTCAGGATAGAGAGGGTAATTCCTAAAAAGAAAAAAGTGCTGTCAGTATATGAATATGATGCCACTGACTCACCATGAGCAGGGCAGGCATGCTGAGTTATTTTTTCCAGTACTAATGATGAATTGTGCTGACTGAGCCGTTCAGTTCCTCTTGGGACCAATGGCACACATTTTTTATATAGCCTGCCAGGATCTAAGATATAATTTTTGGCCACTGAGTAGGGTTGACATTTTTTTTTCTTAAAGAAAATTGTAGCTAGTTCACTCAAGGTGACAATACAAAGAGCAAAATAAAGTAACCAAGAGCATATGCAGAAGCAATCAATGCTTCATCTCTTGTTGGGAGCCTTTAGACTTTCTGAGCCTCTCTAATTCTTTCAAACCTGAGTCAGTTTTTGATCTCAACATCTCATGACTGACCACATGTAAACCAAATACTCATGAGTTGAATTGTACATGTTTTCCTCTCAATTACTTACTGCCTACCACAGATCAGCTTCCTAGAACAAAGGAATATCTCACTGCTTTCCAATTTTTACATAAAACCTCCTTCCTAACATTCTTGAGTTTTAAACTGGTTTTATGACCTTAAATAAAAGTACCATTATTATTTTGGTTCATGTATTCTGAAAATGTCAATTTCAAAAACACACTATTCCATTCTTTAATAGTGTATAGTCTGCTACTCCAACAATAGAAAAGAAATCCTCAGGAATGAACGAAAAATACTATTCACATCTACTAATGTTTATTAAAATACTTTAAACTTACCAATGAAAAAAAATCCGGCCATTCTCTTCATATTCATTTAAAGGATTTTAGCGTGAACTGGTAACATGTTTCCATGCAAGGTCATCAACATGAAACACCACTATGATGCTTCTCAGCTCACTAGTGCCTCACTTATCTCTCATGTTCTTATTTCTTATAAATTTATTTGTCATTTTCATGCATTAGGCTGCCCTCTCCTAAAAGAAATTATCTAAACTTGATGTGAGTTACCAAAATGAGATTTGGGTTTTATTTTTGTGTTTGTTTAATCTATGCCTAACTTTCCAAGGAAATGCCATTTTCCTCATAAGTAAACTTGAAGAAGACACCATGCTTAAAGAATAAATGAACCTTTGTGGTTATGTTAGAAAGAATTTTTAAATATACAGACATAAAGAATGGCTATCTAGAAACACGAATGGAACAGTATACAAGTAAGAAGGATTTTAAGCTTGACATTGGAGTAGCCAACCATCCTAATTTGCCTGGAACTGGGGAGGAATTTTCCCTGATACCAGTCATTCAGTGATAAAGCCAGAAAAGTCTCTGCCCACTGGGACCAACTGGTCTTCCTACCGGACATAGCCAGCTGAAACTGAGATCTTCAGTTTCTCTTGATACAACAGTGAACTAAAAGGAATTTGTAAACATTTTAAAGAGAAAATACATGTTTTTAACAATTTGATTTTCTATAACATTTCAAAATAATGGTTGTTTTTTTTGCATTTTAAAGAAAATGTAAATAAACCCTAAAAGGCTTTTGAACATCTACTCTATAAATTAGGGAATTTAGTGAACAATGTTTACTTTTTACTTTCTATTATCAAGTTAACTGGCCTTTTTGTGTGAGTCTAAAGTAAAAAAATAAAAATAATTAAATAAAATATTAAGTATTTAACTTAAATGAAAACTTTCAGAAGTCTTAATCTAGGAATTCTCAAGTCTTTTTAATTAAATGATTTAGGTTAAGTGAAGTACTCATTAATCAATGTTTATTTCTTATATCACAAAATGGTATTAAATAGCTTGGCAAATTATTAAAGTAAGAGAAAGCCCATCTATTTTCATATGAGTTAAGGCAGTGAGAAATGTACATATTCAAGTGAAAAATGTGCAAAGATAAATACTAGGGTGGCATAATTACCTTTTACTGAGTCATAGCTTTTTGCCTAAAAACTAAATTCTCCTCTGGTTCATTTTCTAACCATGAACTTGCAGTCTCAATATTATTCTAAAATTATTAGAGAAGCAAAAGACTAATCTGCTTAAAAGAAATGAGAAGCCTTCAATAGAGTTATTCAGAAATAATTACTGCAAACAGGCTTACTTTACAACAAACTTTTCAATCATATGTATATATTTCAATCATAAAACACAGCATGGATAGTTAGTTGGCTTTTTAACATTTAAATTATTAATCCCTGAAAGGTAGATATTACTTCAAAATAATAAAACTTTTTAAAAACTATGTACCTGAATTGAAACTGCCCCAGTTATATATAATTTATACAGTTTAAGAAACTGAATCTTGTTTTGTTTTTTAATGCTCAAAGCTACAGTTTATTACAGTGAAAGGCTATGAATTGAAACCAGCAAAAGCAAAAGGTACATAGACTAGAGTCCAGTAGAGAATAGGCACAGATTCCCAACAGTCCTCTCCCAGTGGAGTTGTACAGACAGCATCTAATTTTCCCAGAAACAGTGTATGACAACATGTATGGGGTTATCACCCACCAGGCAAGCTCACCCAAGCCTTGGTGTCCCGTGTTTTTATTGTTGTGGGGGCAGTCGTGTGGGCATGGAGAGCTCATGCAGCTAATCTTAGTTACTTCAGACTCCAGCCCCTTTAGAAGTCAAACTGATTTGGTGTAGCCCAAGACACTCACCATAAATCACACTGTCACTATAAGCCATCTGGTAGTTTACCTGGTAGACCTCCACATATACAAAACATTTTTATCAGGCAAGATATTTTAAGGGCTTAGATATTTTCTTCCAGGATCCAGTCAAGAGCTAGACCATTCTTTGGAATGTAAAAGTCCCCCAGACCTACTGAGTTAATCTTTACTAGACAGGCTATAAGAATGAAGGTGATGTCCCAATGTTTATAGCAGCATTATCAACAATACCCAAATTATGAAAAGATCCTAAGTGTCCATCGACTGATGAATGGATAAAGAAGAAGTGGTATGTATATACAATGGAATATTACTCAGCCATAAAAAAGAATGAAATCTTGCCATTTGCAAAGACATGGATGGAGCTAGACAGTATTATGCTAAGCAAAAGAAGTCAGAGAAAGGCAAATATCATAGGATTTCACTCATCTGTGGAATTTAAGAAACAAAACAAATGAACATGGGGGGGGAAAAAAGAGAGCAAACCAAGAAACAGACTCATAACTATAGAGAACAAACTGATAATGACTGGGGGGGGGAGAGGTGGGTGGGAGGATGGGTTAAATACGTATGGGGATTAAGGAGGGCACTTGTTGTGATGGGCACCGGGTTTTATATGGAAGTGCTGAATCACTATATCGTACACCCAAAACTACTATTACACTGTGTTAACGAACTGGAATTTAAATAAAAACTTGGGAAAAAAAAAAAAAAGAATGAAGGTGATGTCATGAGAAAGGTAAAATGAAGTGTTTGATCATCTTATTGGGAGGATATGTCAATGAAACCAAATCCCTTTTACAAGCAAAGTCTGTCTACCGTTGGGTATCGGGGCTGAACTGCCTCAGAAGAAAATGTAAATGAAAATGACTTTTTAAGGCATCTCATTCAGCACTCAAAGAACATTACTGAGGTTGATTATTCTCCTATCAGTCAGCTTCAATCCATGGCACTTCAGACTCTGAAAAGGTTACCAGACCAATATGTAGATAATACTGGAATTCTACACACACACACACACACACACACACACACACACAATATGGATATATACATTTGCATCAGTGTTAGCACTGATAGAAATGTAAAATTATATAGGATGGAAGAATGATTATTAATTAAAACATTCGTCTCCTCACTAGACTATAAATTTCATGAGGACAGGGCTTGCTTATGTTTCTCTGTCATATCATTACAGCCTATAAACGTGCCCAGGCACACAGTCGATGCTCAGTAAACATGTTTAATTAATATAGCATATTACAGTCACTGAAATCTTATCTTCTGGAACCATCATGAATGGTAAACACTTTAGAACCATATTTAACAAGTACTTGAAAGAATCAGACTTTTTATGGCCGCCATTTCTCATATAAATAATATTTAACTCAAAACAACACATATAATCATTTGACAGTCAACTTGTCTAAAATTGTTTTACCTCATATTCAGAAAGATGCTTCCCCCGTCGGTGGTACAGAAGGTAACACATATACTTTTAACTAAAATGAATATTAACTCTTTTAACAGTAACATGCCCTTTGCACTGTGCAGGGCCCATGTGACTTTCCAATAAAATTGACCATGTTTTATGTATTTAAAATTAAATCTATGTTCTACCTTTAAAGGATCTAAAAAAGGAAGGGCAAGTACAAGAGTCAAATTCGCCATGGCTTGACTAGAAAGACCATTACATTACCAGAGGTAATGTACATTCATTCAAACAACACAGAACATGGACTCTGCCAGGCTCTGAAAAAACAAAGGGAAAAGACAGACACCAGCCCTGAACTTCCAGAATTTCGAGCATTGTAGAGGACCCAGATCACAAATAACCAAAGGAACAAATAAAATAATCACCAGTTATGGCAAGTATTACAAAGGAAATGGAGTGCAAAGATAGTAAAAGGGGAAACCAACTTTAAATAATATGACCAGGACAGGCTCTGCTGAGGAAATGACATTTCAGTCAAGATCTGAAGAATGAGTAAAACTGAGTCATGTGAAAAGCAGAAGGAAGCACATTCTAGGCATAGAAGCCAGCAAGTGCAAAAGCCTGAGGTAGGAAAGAGCTTAGCATTTAGAAGAACTGAAAGAAACCTTGTTGACATGGGCAAAGTTGAAGGCAGTAGGAGTGGGGACACCATCTGTGGTGGAATGAGTTGGCACCAAAGAATGTAAATTCAAGTATACAGGAAGCCATAATGGATTTAGGTAGGGGAGTAAGAAGATCCAACAGAAAATCTCTCTTTGCCACGTGGAGAATGATAGTGGTGAGCAAGAATAAGAGCTGAGGATAGTCAAGTCTTGCCTTGATACGCTTATTAAATTCCACCATCTGTATAAGGCAAGGGAGCACTTTTTAAAGTTGTTTCTTTTCCTCCAAATTGCTGACATTCATTTTTCAACCATCCCTGAATTTTCTACTACCAATACGTTATTTCAAATCAACATGATACGTCCCTAAGAAAAGCTCTGGACTCAGATGGCCATTTAAACAAAAAAAAAATCTTGGCTCTTCTGCTTACTAGTTTAGGGAAGACTTTAGTTTTAGTGTCCTCACCTATAAAGTGGGGATAATAACAGAATTTATTTCCTAGAGATATTCTGAAGATTATGTCATGGAATCTGTGTAAGCCTCTTGGAACACTAGCCTAATAAGAATTCAATACCATATTCCATATAAAGCACTTAGCAACTAAATGACTACAATCAGAAGTCATGGTTATTATTATTTTAATTATAATTATAATTATTATTAAAAAGCAGCCTCAGCTATCTTTTTTCTATTCATTTGAAGATAGAATTTCTCCTGAAACCTCAGGTCCGGCAGAAAATATCACAACTGCAACTGTGATTTACCAACTCATCAAGTCTAACGTGTATACCGAAATGCTTTCCTGTGAATGGGTGAATGCAACATTATCATTGTGTTGGCTGAATCATCTGAATTAGATTTACCCAGCATTCTAGGGAGTGGAGGGTTTAGGTGTTCATGTGGAGTTTCAGTTACTGAGTAGTTAAACAATGTCTCCACAAAATAGCATGAAAAATATAATACAAGATAAGCTTATGGTAGGGAAAGCAAACCGGTGATGAGCTTGCAAAAGGATTAGGTTGAACGCCATCAATATACATTTGAAATATATTTTACCTGGGGCACCTGGGTGGCTCAGTTGGTTAAGCCATGGACGCTTGGTTTCAGCTCAGGTCATGAACTCCCGGTGGGGAAATCAAGCCCCACTCAGCAGAGAGTCTGCTTCCCTTCTGCTCAACATCCTCCAGCTCGCACACTCACTTTCACTCTCTTTCTCTCTCTACCTCTCTCTCTCTCAAATAAATAAATCTTTAAAAAAATTTTTTAAAAAGTATTTCACCTATAGCTTCATAACAGATTTTTAGCTTCTTAATATAGGCTTTCATAATACCATGTATTAGCATCAATAATGACCACAAGTCTGCTTTTGTTTATGTCGTTTTTGAATAATACTTCTTCGCTTTGAGACATCAACTTCTTGAAAGAACAGACCATGCCTACTTTTGCACAACATGGTGTCCTCAGTGCCTACATCGCAGTCAGATTATTGGCGGGCAACTGCAGTAGGTGCTGCAGTGCACCATCCAGATCCTCTGGTCAGGACTCCCTTTCAAATAAAGGCTCATTCTCCAACCGCCCCTCCCCCCCCACCTCTTCCGGGAGCACTGGCTGCTGGCTGCACATAAATGTACCACTCCTGGGTCGCATCGCTTCCCTGGTCAATGCAGGGTGGCAAAGGCCCAGTCCCCTTGCCAGCATCCAGGACAACTGTGAAGGGCCAGCCCAGCTGCAGGGCTCACCGTGGGACTGGTTCACACCCCCGCCACAAGTGCATCAGAGTTCGATCCTCATTGCCATCAGACCTCATAGGTGTTGGTCCTGAAGGTGCTCCCCTGCTACACACAATTCTCAGACTCACCCAGCAACTCACCTAACAAATATTTGTAGAATATGTGGATGATTTTGCCACTAGATCCATACATACCTTCTCTCAAAAGGAAAACATTCTTAAAGCATAAGCCTCCAGTTACATTGATAATAAAAATATGTGCATAAGCTCCAAAAATAGTCATATTGTTTCATTTCACTACTTATTTTTCTTAAGATCTTATTTATTTATTTGACAGAGAACACAAGCAGGCAGAGAGGCAGGCAGAGGGAGAGGGAGAAGCAGGCTCCCCGCTGAGCACGGAGCCCGACATCGGGGCTCGATCCCAGGACCCCGGGATCATGACTTGAGCCCAAGGCAGATGCTTAACCAACTGAGCCACTCAGGCGCCCCCATTTCATTACTTATTTAATGTTAAGTTGTCAAACAAAAATAATTACTAGCCCCCAAAAATAAATAAATATTTACTACCCGAACTGATTTAATATCTTGCCCTTCGCTCTGAGACCACAAAACAGTTAAAAGGCTGATGACATGAATTATATAGGAATCTTCAAAAAGTTATTATTTTTTAATGGAGAAAATAATAAATGGTTAAAATAGATGTCTTGGACCAATCCGTTTCTTTTCAACTTCCACACCCAACTACTTTTTCCCCCTAAAAATAGACCTAATATTTACATACAGACAAAAATGATTTAATTCAAGAAATAAAGAACTCAGTTTCTTTAAGAGAAATTAATATTATTTTTAAATTAAAAGAATAGCTTATAAACTTTAAGTAATTCTAGTTTTATTATATAAAGTGATAAAACAAAGGAACACATCAGGAAAAAAGTTTTAGCTTGAAGATCAACAAATAAAGGGAAATACTAGAAATGGAGGTGAGGGAAATACAGTCAAGCTTATTTTCCTCCATATAAAATACTAAACTCCCCTGAGGCTATTACGGTCTTGGAGTACATAGCTTAAAGAGTTGGGATTCAAAAATCATAGTTTTTCTACTTCAAAAATCAATATTTATCTCCAACCGCAACCTAGAATTTTAATTGTTTTGGTGGGAAGCTCTTCAATTTTAATGGATGTAAAAAAAGAATGTACTCTGTTCACCAGAAACTAGAGTTACATTCTCAAATATATCCTACCACCTATCCTTCAGCTAGCCTTCTGAGACTTAATTCTCTCTCTGACCTAAGATGTTTTGAACGTCTCACACAATTATTGCTTTACTGGCACTTTGATGACTCATAATTATTTTTAGGATCAAAACTCTAATGAACCATCCTCCCGTCTGCCAGTATACCCTAGTATAACTGAAACGTACACATCTATTGCTGACAATTAAATTGACTTCCTCTATCTACTAACACTATTATTCAAAGAAAGTTTAGGGAAGGTCAGGAAACAGATTGTGAGAAGTTACAGAATCCCAGAAGCAGAACTTAAAACAATAACAGCAAGAGGTTACATATGTAACTTAGAATGTTCTGTCCTCCCTTGGGCCTTATTCAATGCAAATGGAAACATCTCCCTCTAGTCAGAAGCAAATCAATGAATAATTTTCTTAAAATGCCACGGTCTCCCTGAATTCTACTTTACAACAAAACTTAAACATTGTGTTCAATATTATCCTAAAGCACTAAAGCACTTTTGATTACTGTCACTGTTGATGACTCCCTTTCTCTTTCTCAATAATGTCAAAATCTCAATCGTCTCATTTAAAGCAAACCAACACATCAAGCACAAAGTTAATTTAAAAGTGTCTTTATAAACAGAAGAAAAGCAATTCCAGAAGAAAACATTTCTACCCAGAAAAGGGAGAGGATACAGAGAGAGTGAGGATATTTAATGATCACAGTTTGGAAGCAAGAAGAAGCAACAGAGAAACACAAGTACATAGGAAACATGAGAATAATGGTTAAATACAAATTCACAAGAAGATCGGAAAATGTTAAAAATGATGATCACTTTAATGATTCATCCCTGCTTTCCCAACTCTTCTCCAATCATACTGTTAAGATAAAATTGAAGACATATTAAAGGCTGCCATGGCCCTCGAATACAGAATAGGCACTTCGTATGAGAAGTTGATAAACCAACGCTAGTTAGAACTGACTCCTCAAAGTCCTTACTCCTATAGGGATTCAGTTGCAACAGGAATTCCATGTGCATGTCAAGTCAAGCCAAAATCTCACTCTTTAGCATAATAAGAGTTAAAATGCAGCTCCCCTGTGGCAGTGGTGGAGGTCAGGGTAGTGGTGGGTTCAAACATATTTTTTAAAGGTTTTATTTTTATTTATTTGACAGAAGAGAGCACCAGCACGGGGAAGAGCAGAGGGAGAGGGAGAAGCAGACTCTCCGCTGAGCAGGGAGCCCAACGCGGGACTCGTTCCCAGGACCCTGAGATCATGACCTGAGCCGAAGGTCTTATTAGGCTTATTATTGGCTCACCCAGCAACTCACCTGGTTGCTTAACAACTGAGCCACCCAGGCGCCCCATGGGTTCACACACATTTTTCTGCACACTGACATCAGCTAGATCTTAAGTGAATTTAATCTAGAATGGTTTTGATTAAGGAGACTTAGGGTAAAAGAAGGCTATAGCAAGCCGCTGGAACACAACAATGTCTGGTTTGCACATCATTTTACTCTTCACTTCTCTACATACTGTGTTCAGAAATACAGAAGAGGAAAGCATTTCTGAGTGAGATTACAAGTAGAATCAAAGCAATGGTTAAGACCGTGAACGCTCTGAAAATCTTTTGGCCCTTTCAAGTTTATGCACACCATTAGAGTTCTCCTCTCTCAAGAGACCAGCACCACACAAACCCAACAGTTACTGGGAATAACCAAATTACATAAAATTAATGGGATGTGGCTCTTCGCAAGGAATAAATTTATAACTAAATGATGAATGCCTTACGCTTTTTATTCCAGTGGGTGAACTGCTAGAGTAATCAAGTCAATCAGGTCTATTAGAGAGGCTTATTACATGTCTGATGGGCAGTTTTACTTTTTTTCACTTCCTTATTCCAATTTCTGTCTGGGTTGAAAGAAAAATAAACAGGTTGACCTTTGAATTTAAATCTGGAGTGCTGGGAAGACAGATATGCAAATAAGAAAAAAATTTAAAAGGAAACTAGGATTTGGATAAGCCAAAGACACAAAAGGATAAAAAGATACATCAGAAATATTAAAATGGTTTGTGAATAAATCAAGTATTTTCAACTTATTTTAAAAATGCAAAATTTGGCAATATTCTGAAAATTCTCCTTAAACTTAAAAAAATAGTAACAAATAAACCTAACGATGGAATTACTGTGGTCCAAACTTAGAAGAACCAAACCAGTATGAATACTTGCCCTAGGTCCACAGGATCCACATAGAAACCTGCAGAGGCAACGGTAAGCTCCATGGGAGTATGAGCAAGCGCTTTTTCTGATGAGATGGCATGACAGAATGAAAAGAACAATGACTTGGGTGCCTGGCTGGCTCAGTCGGTTAAGCCTCTGCCTTTGGCTGGGTCATGATCCCAGGGTCCTGGGATCAAACCGTGCATCTGGCTCTCTGCTCAGCGGGGAGTCTCCTTCTCCCTCTGCCTTTGCCTTTCCCTCTTGCTCCTGTTCTCTCTCAAATATATAAATAAAATCTTAAAAAAAAGAGAGAGGGGCGCCTGGGTGGCTCAGTCGTTAAGCGCCTGCCTTCGACTCAGGTCATGATCCCAGGGTCCTGGGATCGAGCCCCACATTGGGCTCCCTGCTCGGCAGGGAGCTCCCACTCCCTCTGCTTCTGTTCCCTCTCTCGCTGTGTCTCTCTCTGTTAAATAAATAAATAAATAAGAGAGAGAGAGAGAGAGAGAGAGAGAGAGAGAGAACAATGACCTAAGCCTTACTTCCTATAATGAGGTACATATTTGCATCTTTATGAAAAGTTACTGCATCTATAAACTGGCAATATCCTTTTTCTTAGCTACTGCCTAGTTTTGACAGGAAAGACACATAAAATAGTATGTGGAAGGGCTTTGTAAATGTTAGCACATGAAACAGATTAAAGGCAGCGCTGATTCCAGAGTCAGTATTGTTGCTATCTCTAACACAAAGCAAATGCTCACAAAACATTTGTGACTGAAAGGACAAACATTTTAAAAGAAGTTAAAACCTAAAACCAAATCACCAAATGATGCCAAGAGATAACATTAGGTTTACATTATGTTCTGGAATCTTCCAGTTTTCTGTAATAATTGTCAATATTAATCCAGTGCTTACTATTGGCCAGACCCGGTTCTAAAGACTTAAGAAATATAACGTGACAACAACTCCATGAGGCTGAATCTACTATTAGAATCCACTTCATCTATAAATCCTTATTTACATGTGAAGAAAAATACCTAGCCCAAAATACAGGGCCAAATAATTTATCAAAAAGCAGAGTCTGTAAATGGAGGATTCAATTCAAACCTAAAAAATCTGGCTCTACTAACCATGCTTTTAAACTAAAATGAATTCATTAACATACATATTCAGTGGCAAATTGGTAAGTATATCTGAACATATATTACAGTACATGACTGAACAGTATTTTCAGATAAAATTCACTCGGGATCATTGTTAATTATGCTACATAGTCATAATTCTTTTATATTTTGGAGCTAACTCAATGGCATCAGATCAATTATATGGCTTCCCTGTTGCTTCACTATGCCTTCAAAATATTTCCTTTCCCTACCCCCAGATATACTCATAATTACCTATCTTAAGTAGTATCAGACAGATATGAAAATGTTTAAACATGAGGGATTCTTAAAGAATCATAGTAGAAACACCTAAATTAGGTGAATTATTTACAGGCAGTCATCAGTTTATTAACAATTTATTTACTACTGACTACAATAGGCATTATATTAGGTACTGAGTGGACATAGACTAGCAATTAAAGACACAACCTTAATCAATTATTTTAAAAACCTAATTAAGGCACAAAATTTACTTATGTGAGAAAGCCCAGAAATTACATTTTTTTTTAAAAAAACACTATCTCCAACCGAAGACCGATATGATACTAGTTGAATAAAAAAAGTTCTAGAGAGAAATAAGAAAGGTCCAATCCTGGGGAACCAAGTTCCAGAGAACAGAAATGATGTATAATTACTCCAGAGGTTTGAGATTGTTCAGTATGAAAAATATAAGCCTAACAAATAATAGTAAAACTGGATTCTCCAGGGCACCTGGGTGGCTCAGTCGGTTAAGCGTCTGCCTCCAGCTCAGGTCATGATCCCAGGGTCCTGGACTGAGCCCTGCGTCAGGCTCTGCACTCAGCGGGGAGTCTGCTTCTCCCTCTCCCTCTGCCCCTCCCCGCTGCTCAGACTTGCTCGAGTGCTCTCTCTCTCTCTCATAAATAAATAAAATATTAAAAAAAAAACTGGATTCTCCACCCATTTCTCACATGATGGATTTACATGGCTTCCAGGCTATCTGTATGTGTCATTACCAGAATTAAATTAAGAAATTGGTGTTTCTGAGCCCTTGATTTTTTTTTTTAAAGATTTTATTTATTTATTTGAGAGAGAGAGAGTGAGAGAGAGCAAGCACATGAGAGGGGGTAGGGTCAGAGGGAGAAGCAGACTCCCCGCCGAGCAGGGAGCCCGATGCGGGACTCGATCCCGGGACTCCAGGATCATGACCTGAGCCGAAGGCAGTCGCTTAACCAACTGAGCCACCCAGGCGCCCGGTGTTTCTGAGCCCTTGAACAAGGGCTCCTGCTGCTGCTGAATCTGTGGTCTATAATAACCCGCTAACACGGCAGACACCTGTGCAGTGGAATATAACTGAGTTAAAGTGAACAGAAAGGCTGATGGTGAGCATTGCAGTGGCTCTAAGTCAGGAGTGGTTCAAGAATTTGGAAAACATTTAAAACAAAACCATTTTCTCTCTTTTTTTTTTTAAGATTTTATTTATTTATTTGAGACAGAGAGAGTGAGAGGGAGGAGGGTCAGAGGGAGAAGCAGACTCCCTGCCGAGCAGGGAGCCCGATGCGGGACTCGATCCCGGGACTCCAGGATCATGACCTGAGTCGAAGGCAGTCGCTTAACCAACTGAGCCACCCAGGCGCCCCCAAAACCATTTTCTCTTATATGTCAGCATTCACAATCTCCAAACTAGAAGAATCTTCCTTTTTTTCCCCCCCTTCGGCTCATCTTCCTAAAACTGCCCTATCAATCTGTCAGACAGCTGCCTCCCTTACACCATACACATGGCCGTACACACACAAATCCGTGCACGCACGCACACACATCCTCATAGACACAGCACATGCTCTTATGGCACGCCTAAGGATATAGAAAATACCACCCATTCTCAGCCACCTATAGGCTCTAGGCTGAGAAATAACACACCGAGTTATAGAACAGGGCTGTGAAAATAAATATGTGGTTAATAATCCTTGGCCAGGAGTCAGACATCCTGAATCAAAGCCCAGTTCTTCTCTTTGGGTCTATGTGGTCTTGGGTGGTTATTTAATCTTTCCGACCCTCACTTTTCTCATCCCCTGAATCCTAAATGAAGAAAAACTTAATACACTTTCTAGTTCAAAACTCTTAATTCTTGAAAGAATGAAAGTGAAATCAAAGGGAAACAGAATAGCTTTGATTTATATGATAAGGTTTTGGCATCTTTTTTCATAGGATCAAAAATGATCTCGGGCGCCTGGGTGGCTCAGACGGTTAAGCGTCTGCCTTCGGCTCAGGTCATGATCCCAGGGTCCTGGGATCAAGTCCCGCATCGGGCTCTCTGCTCCTTGGGAGCCTGCTTCTCCCTCGGCCTCTCTCTCTCTGTCTCTCATGAATAAATAAATAAAATCTTTAAAAAAAAAAAATGATCTGTCTCCTGTTGGTTGGATCATAGTCTCTTACTGAGTAGCATATTGGCTTCCCTGTGCAAAAGGCAAGATTACATTTTGCGAATATGAGTAACATCTGAAATATTAGAGGACTATATCAGTCACTCTGCTTTTAAACTACCTGATTTTCAGTTTCAATGTGTTATTTTTAAAATATGCTTCCTGTATACAAGTTTATTTCTTAAAATGCCTTTTGTAGAAAAGTCACACCAGGACCAATGTCCAGTAATACGCATTTCTTCATTCTCCACCAGACAATGTCTACTCTCCACCCCACAAAATAAGTTGGGGTCTATATGCTCCTACAGAATCTTTTTTCTTTCTTAATCACTTTTTGTAAAGTTAATGAGAGAAAACTGAAACAGAAAGCCTCCACAATTAACCTCTTCAGCCTACAAGTTAGACAACTCAGAAACGGCGTACGAAAAAGCCAGCACATGGAGTATTCTACCGAGAACACAGAACATGCTGATTTTAATCAAGTCCATGGAATAAGAGGAAGTGAGGAATAATTTCCACGCCATAGTACTAATGAGGACTGACTAACACCAGAATAAAGAGTGTGCAGTCCCCAGGCAGACGAGAGAGAAACCAGCAGCTCACATACACAGGCACACACTGAAGTTACATAGGAAAACAGAGCAGAATAGATTCCGTTGTTTGAGGTGACAAGAGTTTAAAGAGTTTAAAGTATTTTAGTAGGAGCTCCTTGAAGTTGTACCATCCATGATCCAGTGAAGTATGAAATCAGTTAATATGGAATTTCAAGTCAAACTGTCACAAATCAAAGGGCTCTATTCTGCACCACAGTGTCTGCCTACAAAACGTGTAGCGATGCCCCATACACAGCTCTGTAAGACGGAGCTTTAAAAGAAACCATTTAAAATCATTTCCAAGCTATGTCATACGTTTGCACGTGTCACTGATAAAAAAGAAAAGGGAGAAAAATTGACTCAAGCTATGCAACTGGACTAACGTAACTGTCGGCCTGCATATATTTCAAAGAAGTTTGGTGAAGTTTAATGAGATTAGGGAGTAGTTTCTCTACACTTCTTTGAATAAATTTTCTAAAAAACGGCTTCCCATCAAGGCTTTTAAAAAGATGAATAAAAAGCAATGCAATCTGATTACACAAAAGAGAAGGCTCACAGACTGCACAGGACAATCTCCAACCCTGAGCTGCACACTCCTCTCCCAGTCTCACTGTCCAACTGCACTAGCTCACCTCAGGTTTAAGTCACCATCTGCCTCCACAGAACACTAGTCCAGCTTCACTGCTGGCTCGGTCTTCTTCGCGGTACCACTACACGGGCCATCTCCTCGATGACACACCTAGGACCGGTTTCTGAGTTTTCACCTTTCGTATCACTGACAGTGACAAGAATTGTATTCAATCACTACACACCATACACTTTGACCATCACTTTATTTAATTCAATTCACCACCAATCCTCTAGGTTGTCTGTTTGTTTGGAAAAGGTCTTGAATTTACCTCAGCCTCCAGAGTCACTGCTGTCACCCCAGACGAGGCCACCTTCAACCCGCTCCTGAAATATTTCAAGAGCTATTTTTATTCCTCTACTTATCTAGTTTATCTCTGGAAGACTTATCTTCCTAAAACACTATTTAGTATGTCCTCTAAAACCTATAGTGGTTTTCTCTATTTTCTATTACAATATTTCCCAAAGGATGTTTGTCACAAGAAAAATAAAAAGCGCCCACGGCCAACCAGATTTGAGATACTCCGCTTTCAATTTCACTGTGTACAGTAACATATTAAAATCTCTTTAGTTTGGAGGTACAGAAATCAGCTTACTTTTTCTTAGTCTAGCATATTCCATAGTTTTTGATCAATGGACCCTCCTTCCCCCAGAACCAGCATGAAGGGAGCAATCTGGGCAATGCTAGTCTCAGGTATCAATTCCAGATACTTTCGATTCTTTGCCTTTCAATTCCTTCCTCCATACTGGTAAGCCCACGGTCACGAGTTTCCATCGCTTTCCTTTGCTTCTGATGTAGACAGCCTGGTCTCTTTAAGTACATCATACTTATCCCTTTCCCAACTCACTTGCTCATGTTGTCTCTGCCTACCTCTGCCTCCTCTTTTCTGTACAGTTAAATCCTGCTTAGTCTTCAAAGCTTGGTGCAAGTCATATCTCGTCCATGAACTCCTCCCCTCTGTCTACCTCAGTTAGAGCATAATCTCCTTAAAGGAAGGACCTATGTTTTATGTGTCAGTGTTTTCTTCACTTCTGGCAAGTATGCATGGTAGGGACTGAATGAGTTTGATGTTAGCCATATTTTTGATTATCTGGCACAAAGAAATGCCTAACTAGAGTGAGATATCAACTGGAATCCACACACAGAATACAGGTATGTTTCTAAGGAAGGAAGAAGTAAGGGAGATGCTCCTTTTTATTCTGATCCTCTTCAACCAGTAAAGCCTAAAAAGCATGGCAATTCAAAATGATGCAAAAACAAATCTTTAGGTCACTTTGCATCGGAGAGTGAAAAGCACATCCAAGACCAAGAGCAGAATTTTTGAAAACAAGCAAGATACCTATTTTCTAATCAAAAGATAAACAAATCTTAAGTAATTAGTAATAAATTACAAATTATTTAGATTATTTAGAGTTAAAAGATTTATTTTAATCTTTCTTTATTTAAATAAAAAACAGACCCTATACATTACTCTAAGTATAAAACAACTGCAAGTTAAATCAGTGTAGACAGTAATTGTGTATGTGTGTGTATATGTGTGTGTGTGTGTGTGTGTATGCATACAAACATATATATGGGTCATCTTGAGTTCTCCTGCTGTATGTATAAAGGGCTCTGTCACTTGTGATTTATAAACACATTTAGTTAAACAGTGGTGCTAATGAGGCAAAAGTGAAAAGGGGAACTTCTCCTAAGCCAACTGGCTTAACCTTGAATTTTTAGCCTTCTCCTGTAACCGACCCTCACCTTGGTCTTCCAGCTGCCCCACAAAATAATGGAATGAGAAAAATTCACCAACCTTACCAGAAAAACAAAGTGTATATAATGAGGACAATGCTCCTTTAGAGCAAAAATCAGTTTGCATTCAAATGCAAATCACATACAAATTCACTAGCTAGAATAGAGTACTCCCTATCATAAAGCCAATTTGTGAAAAACTGGACATTAAATACTTTTGTAAAGCCTGGTTGTAAGGAGATGTGGTAATGTCCTTCTTACGTGCTAGTAAAGATGTATGGTCTTCATATATGTCTGCCTCCTGCCTGCCGTCACTGGAGAGCCTTCTTCACCAACCTTTTCTATGCCTTTTGTACTAAGCACAGCATGAGCATCATTTCTAAGTAGTTACCATGAGCAAAGAATTAAAAAATTTTAAGCAAGCCAGCTTACTTTCCCCATATATATTTAATATTTTTCACCCAGTTTGTGATTTATTTTGTGTTAGGTGACAGTCGAAAAACTAGAAATCATAGTAAGTATGTCAACAAAAGAAATTTAAATTATTTTTATTTATTTATTTTTTTTATTTATTTGCGAGAGAGAGAATGAGAGAGAGCACGAGAGGGAGGAGGGTCAGAGGGAGAAGCAGACTCCCTGCTGAGCAGGGGGCCCGATGTGGGATTCGATCTCGGGACTCCAGGATCATGACCTGAGCCGAAGGCAGTCGCTTAACCAACTGAGCCACCCAGGCGCCCAACAAAAGAAATTTAATATAAGAAATTGGTTACAGTTGTTGCAGGGTTGAAAGAGCAAAACAACAACACTGAAGTAATAGAGACACAAAACAGTAGCAATAAGCTAATCGATAGGTATCGAGTGCTACTATCTGTATGCCACTTGTCTGGGCACTGCTCAGAGGTCAGGAAACTGCTCTGGGGGAGGGGTTTTGTCATCACCACCTATACTGATGGTGGACACGGGAGATTAACTGAATCAATGATGTTGATGTAACAAAGATACATGTTTGATTACCTATTAGCATTTCAAAGTACTATCTGCCTTCCCCCCCCCCCCGCCCCTTCAAAGGTACTAATGATGCTGATCTGGAGGTCCAATGGCTATATACTGACAAAACTGTCGAACTTCTAATTAGTGCAATTCTATTTACTTTCATCTGTCTGTCCCTCATTAGTAACTATCTTCACGATTCCGACCTGAACTGAAAAACCCTGAAGACATCTGTCAGAGATTCTTAAGTGTTAAGCAATGCTTAACAGGAAAAAAATTAGTTATTGCTTTTTAGGGTTTAATATATTTTAAAAGAATGCAGACATTGCTACAAAGTTAGATGATTTCAATTTTCTATTTTATAGATACTTTATCTACCTCTGACATACTTTAATACACTGCTAACAAAAACAAGACAAATAAATTTAGCTTTATATTTTTCTTTTGTCATATAATATAAAATGTTTTTAAAATAATGCATTTGTTATCATTTATCTTTATATTGACCCATTCATTAAAAAGCATGACAAATTCTCTTGAAGATTGCTAGAAATTTTTCATCCACTGTAAGAAGAAAGATGAGTGTCTCTTTTTTTTTACTACACTCAGTCCCACTGAAATACCAAAATTAAACATAGAAAAGAAAAGAGAAAGCACAGAAGTTAAGGAGCTATTATTATTATTTTGTGAGAGGGCAATATGTTAACGTTCTAATTTCTTAATATATTCATTTCAGTTATCACAACTAATTAAGTTTTAAAGACATGACAGAGACCTTGCAGCAGACATTCAGTTTTAATTTCCATTTTATAAAGATAGATCTTTAGAATTTTTACACTTATTTGCTTTTTTTTTAAGATTTTATTTATCTGACAGAGAAAGACACAGGGAGAGAGGGAACACAAGCACGGGGAGTGGGAGAGGGAGAAGCAGGCCTCCCGCAGAGCAGGGAGCCCGATGCGGGGCTCGATCCCAGGACCCTAGGACCATGACCTAAGCCGAAGGCAGACACTTAACGACTGAGCCACCCAGGCACCCCTTATTTGCTTTATTTTTAATGTTGGACAAAGGTGACCTTCCTGTTTAACTGTATAATGTATTAACAAGTACAGCTTACACATGACAGAGCTAAATTACCATAAAGCAAAATAATATATAAATATCTTACCACATTTTGAAGAGGATCCCCTCAATACATTTACAACATAATACAAAAGAGAAACAAACTAATTTTCTAGTTAGTTTTTTTATAAATTATATAGCATATTACTGTTTCTCTAATTTTCTCAGTGCTAAAGTGCAAGTGAAGAACCCTTTAACATTCAATTTGGGATGAATACAGACTGGGACTGTGAAATGTTATATAAGTATCAAGGTAATATTTTAATGAAGGTATTATTTAATATGTAACTTCTGTACTACTTTATGGTCCCAGTTTTAAAAAGAAGGAAAAAAAGAACCGAGTTATCAGAATTTCAGAGGCAGTGAGATTTCTGATATAAATTAATCTAAATCGTCTCTTTATAGATGAAGAAACAGTTCCCCAAATAAGTAAGCCCCTTGGTCAAGGTCACACATCGTGGTGTAGCGAGAAGACCTAGAGTTTAGTCAGACCTGGATACTGATCCAAGCTCTACCCCTTACTGTGTTATGCTGCACATGTTACTATATCTTTCAATTAAAGATTTATTTATTTATTTTAGAGGGAGAGAGAGAGAGCATGCGTGGGACAAGGGGCAAAGGGAGAGGAAGAGAGAGAATTTCAAGCAGACTCCCCGCTGAGCAAGGAGCCCCACACTGGGCTAGTAGATCCCAGGACCCCAAGATCATGACCTGAGCAGAAATCAAGAGCTGGCCGCTTAACCAACCTAGCCACCCAGGCACCCCCACTATACCTTTGAAGGCCTTAGTTTCTGCATCTGTAAAAAAGACGTAATAAGCATTTCACATGTTTCCATGATGATGAAATTGAGTAGAGTATTATCATGGTACATACAAGGATGGTAAACATACGTGAAATTCTATTCTTATTTAAGAAATAGCTACATATAATCCAGGTTTCTCTTGCCTTCTCATCTGTACCTCACAAAGGTAATATTCTGCTTAGTTTGGGAGTTGCTTAAAATTCAAAATACTTATTTTTCCTATATAGTTTTAAATCTCATCCCAATTATGTGAATCTCATAAATTCAAAACTGTACCTTTTGCCATCTACATATTAAATTAGCATAATTAGCTAATCTGAAGGGACTTTAACAAAGCTTTTCCATTCTATTCATTAGCCTCTGCCTTTTTCTCCCTAAGTGAGGTTAATATTTTTTCCAACTGCAAAAATTTTAATAGGGTTAACGAGTGAGTATAATTCTCTTCGTAAATACAAGGGACTGCTAACCTTTATCCTTAGGGGAAATTAAAAATTTTAAGTCAAGTAAAATGTCTCAACTGTGATTACCAAGCAGTCTTTTTCCTGAAAAAATTAGTCTAGTGCAATGATTAAAAAAGGGAAAAAAAACTGTTCCTTCTTTCAAATAAAGTATGTCTAAACTATAGCTTATAAGAGAAGAATGCTCTCAATTTTATAAAAGAAACTGTATTTCCACTTAATCCAAAGAAAAATTTCATATTACTTACTTTTAAATTCTTTATTATGCATGAATATCAATTTATGAGAAAGAACACTAGCCCAAGGATTTTCTTAGTTTTCCAAGTATTATAAAGTTATCTCTCTATAGAGGGGGAGAGCTGGAGAAAGTTCTTTACTGTTACATTTATCAGAGAAAACAACATCCATAATAATATATATACCTATATACACACATACATATATACACATACACATATATATTTTTTAGTTCTCTCTATGTTCTCCCAAAGACAAATCTCTCTTATTATAAATGGTACGTATAAAGGACCTTAGACATTTTTACTTATGTTTTGCTAATCACAAAACTCAATTTCAGAGATTTTTCTGTGTGAAAACGTGACTGACACCTTATCCCTAGTGGCTAAAAGTAAATGGAAATATCCACACTAAGTTACAGAGGACAAAAATTAAATTGGATCCCACAATGACTATTCCTTCGGAATACAGTGCCCTGACATTGCCCTCTAGAATCAGACCATTTGTTAAATGCCCTGTAATTGATAACCATGGGGATTCGCTAATGCTCTTCCTGAATAACAGAAAACAAAAATGTTGTAGAGATTAAAAGCGATGTGCGAGTCCCAGATGAACTCAAGGTGTACAATAACAACAGCCACTTCAAGGAAAGTACATTCCAACACCCTCTGTCTTTCCTCTCCCCAGAGGTTCAAGGATGAAATGTACATCAATTTTAGCCCCCTGGAAGAAACGTTTACCATTCCCAAAAGCAAAAAGCAAAAGAGGATCTCATTCTCTGCCTATAAACAAGCATGAATATAAATACCAATGGTAGTGTCTATGAAGGTAACAAGAGTTACAGGATAGACATAAGCCAGTACTCCACCTCCTTGATCAAAGGATTAAACAGGTGTCCCTTTAGAAACAGAACCAGATTTTCCTGCAAGAAAGGTGCTTGTTTCAGAAAGTCACACCAGCTAAAAAGGTGGATATCCATAGTCTTCATTTCTCATTCCTGAAACTGGTTTTAAGATAAAATCAGTTCTGAACATTAAACATTATTACCCCTAATTTTCAAATACGGAAACTGCCTCCATGTCCAATTTTGAAGAAACTGCTTCCATGTCCAGTGGCAACCAGTAACATGCAGCAGAATCCAGGCCCAAACTCCCGACGTCCGTTCTAAAGTCCTTGTCCTTAGCTGAAATTACCACACCAGTCTCCATATTACCAGTATACGGACATTGTAAACTTTTCTTATTTTTCTCCCACAATGTCAAAAGAGTTAAAGTAAACATGAATTATTTCTTGGTTTGTCTGCTGTGTGACTAAATGCAGACTTTGGTAGGGCTGTAAACACAGTAGAGAATTACTACAGGGATGTTGATATAAACATCCACTGAATTAAAATACAATTACTTCTCACCTTTTATTTCTTGATTTATGTATGATTTTTTTTTTTCCCTGAGCTGGTAATAAGTCAACAATGAAAACTAAGACACACCAGTGTAGAACCCATGAAAGAAAGGGTTTGGGGGAAATCCCTCTGCTCACATTTGTAACTCCATGGCAATAAAATGGAGCTATACCAAAAATGTTCAGTACAGCTTACACATGACAGAGCTAAATTACCAAAAAAATGTTCCATGGAATTCTGGAGTTCCCAACCTTCTGAAGACCATTTATTGGCTCTATACGGGTCCACGTATACTTCAGTTTTATGGTACCTGAAAGTGCACAGCAAATTACTTTTATCATTAACTCATTCTTTATAAATGTGTAGTCTGGCTCAGAGGCTCAACCCCTTATGCCTTTTTCTTCCCCTCCTCTCTTGACAATTCTCTCTCTTGATTGACAGACAGTTGCTGTCCCATCAGTCTCATGCTACTGCTGGGAGCACATTCAGGATCTGGGGAGGTAAAACCACACAGGACCCACGCTGAGACCTGCAGCTGGCTCCAGGAGTTTGCCTGTGGCTCCCACACAAAGAGAAAAGGACTCTGAGAAACATGAGAGGGGCACCCTCTGCAGGACTGGGAAACCAACTCTGATTAAGCTAGTAGGGTTCAAGAGTGAATCTAAGCTCCCCTGACTCATCCCCACTTTTCCTACAGTAGGATGGTATGGGTTTGTTCCTGATCAATTCTGATTTGTTCAGAAAGTTCAACTGTTCTATTACATATTATGTATAAGAATGAAGTGTTGCTTGACCGAAACCCAACTTTCCTTCCATCCCAGATTAAATTAAGCCTGGAAAAAAACATACTTGTTACTAGTTTAAAGCAAAGACAGTTTTTAATCTGTCATCTAGTCAAACTCAACCATCAAATATACTTTTCTAAGATTCCTGGTCCTATATCAAGTTTTGATCAAAAACAAGAACAAAGTCTCATACATGCAAATAACAGATAAAACCACACACTAAGATTGATCATGGAAAGGTTTTTTTTTTTTTTGCCTGTGTTTATTTAATGAAGTTATTTGTGTAGAAATATGATCATCCCAAATGGTACAGCTTCTCTCACCAACAACCGCTAAACAGAAGATCCCTGCTATATTATTTTTTTAGCACACAATATTATATATGTGAGAAGCAGATGGTGAATGTCAACTTGGCACCATTCCACCATCTGCTCTTTGTATTGCTAGTCAAGTTCAGAGTGTTATATAAGGAGTAAAGAAAGACAATAATATTATTGAAGCCAAAGGTAGTCTCCTTCCTTGAGCTCTCCCAACATTTGCAGTATATATGCCAAGTACTTCCAAGGGCAACAACTTATCTGTGATATAGGAAATCTGTTTTAATTTAATTTTATTAAATAAAACCTAAATAAAAACATTCATTTCTAAAGCCCCCCCACAGACATTTTCTGCCCAAGAAAAAGGAAGAGTAGCGGATCTTTAAAAACCCATACTTAAAAAAAAAAAAAAAAAAGGATACAGAAAATAGATTGCTTACACCTCAGGAGGATACATGACAAGAAAAACAACAAAGCATAAATACTCTTGCTGAGTTTGGTTTCATTGACTTCATTTCTACAGTAACAAGGTGTTTTAGAGTTCTATCATGCCCACACCAGATAAGATAAAAAAATCATCCTATCTTTTAAGACAGGTATCCAAACTGACTGTTCTGCTTGACTCAGTCTCCTTCAACTCTGGGTAGCATTTGTTCTTCTAGTTACAAGTTAGCACTACAACTGTGAGGTCAAGGGCTGAGTCTCCATTACCTCTGCATTTGACTAGAGAATCTAGCACATATTAAGCACTTAATGAGTAATGAAAGCAAAAACTATCAGCTATAATTCATAAGTTCATCATTTCAGTTTGTACACTGGGTCCACACTGGTGATCAGCAAATAAACCATAAACATTTTCTAACCAGGAAAAATTAGTTTTAGTCCCATTTTAAAAACCTATCCTCATTTTATTTTATTTTATTTTTATTTTTATTTTTTTTTAAAGGTTTTATTTACTTATTTGACAGAGAGAGACACAGTGAGAGAGGGAACACAAGCCGGGAGAGTGGGAGAGGGAGAAGCAGGCTTTCCGCTGTACAGGGAGCCCGATGCGGGGCTCGATCCCAGGACCCTGAGATCATGACCTGAGCCAAAGGCAGACGCTTAACGACTGAGCCACCCAGGCGCCCCCCTATCCTCATTTTAAATTTTTAGAAAGCAAGGGTCATTGATTTGGTGATTGCTCTATAATTTTCTTCAAACTCCAAAGTGTTAATTATTATAATAGTTAATGCTGATAGTTCTTGACAACATCTCTACAAGTAAGGATTAGATAATATAATTTGTATTTAAAAGGAAAAGTATGGGGCGCCTGGGTGGCTCAGTTGGTTAAGCGACTGCCTTCGGCTCAGGTCATGATCCTGGAGTCCCGGGATTGAGTCCCACATCAGGCTCCCTGCTCAGCAGGGGGTCTGCTTCTCCCTCTGCCCTCTTCCCTCTCGTGCTCTCTGTCTCTCATTCTCTCTCTCTCAAATAAATAAAATCTTAAAAAAAAATAAAAAATAAATAAAAATAAAAATAAAAGGAAAAGTATGCCCGCGTACCATTAGAAAACTAGAACAGTGTCCACTGACATCATTCATACAAAAATGATCAGAGATAATGTTGTCTAAATGGATGCTAAAGATCAATCTCCCTTAGGAAATTTAATAAGATAAATAAGTAGGTATTAATTGACCATTCCCTCAGTTAGGCTAACTGTTAAATATTGAGTCTGGTCCTTTGCCAATGTTGCCTCCTATAGTCTACAATGATGACTGTAAGTATTCTCAGTCATTCAACCAACAATCAATGACCTTCGTTCGTTTCTTTCTCTAAACTACACCATTCTTGAAGATAAACCCTGCATCTAATTAATCTCTGTATTTTCCATCATGCAAAATACAGAGCCTTTTAAGTAATTAACAGGAAATGAGTAGTATGGGAATGAGCAAATCCTTCCATTCCACAATACCGTGAACATGAAAGGCATGATGGGGTGGGGGGGGAGGAAATGAGTGCTAGGATCAAGATGCTAAGTTGGGCAGAAAAATATTTCTTTTATTTATTTATTTATTTTTTACTTGAGGAAACAGAAACTTTCAAATTTTACAAATTTGAAATCACTGAAACGGAAAAGCCTCTCCCTTGGGACTTCCAATTCTGTTTCGACCTATGCCCCAATCACCCTGCATTAACCCACTGCAAATCCATCTTCAGACAGCTATCCTCTAAGATATCTTACAACAAACCTCCTAAGACTTCCCACTTTTCATCTCTGATCAAAATATTCATTTCCTCAATGTAGTGCCTGTCACTTCTGGAAAATAAGAACTAACTCACATCACACTGCAATACTTAATAACAAATTACCCCCAGGTACTTGTATTTATTAACTCCTGTAAATTGTTGAGGCAGAATATCTTGCTCTACAAAAAAAGGGAAGGGGGGAGATGTCAACAATCTCAAGAGTTGGCACTTTGGGGAAAGAGAATCAGCATTTAAATCTAATTTCCAACTTGACACCTCTACCGTCCCTTCCCCCGTCCTCCCTAACTTAGTTGAGTAGTTTTGATTCCTAGTTTACCAGAAAGCAGAGGTTCTCCACTGTCATTTTTTAAAGACAAAGGTATAATATGTCCATGTTTATCAGCTGCTTTTAAGTGAAAATTATATTTTTCATTTTTTATTCATTACATTTTTCAGTGTAACATATATAGTTCATTTTGCACTTAACAAAATACAAGTCCATGCATGATAAAGGCCACAGTGGAGATACAAAACAGATTAAGACATGGACCTTCTTCTCAACTATTTTATCACATTTATCATATTTATAATGATTAATTTTATTTTTAAATTGATAAAAAATTCTAACATCTTACTAACAACTAAAAGTGACTAGATTCTGCAAATATTAAAGTCTATTATTTCAATGTTAATCCTCTGAAGTAAAAGCAAAATTTTAAAAATTTAAACTGAAGATTTATTTATTCCCTCACTTTTTTTTACATCTTACACTGCTGTACCGTACCACGTGATTTCTTTGTTGTGATGACCACTGGATGTTATATGTAAGTGATGAATCACTAAATTCTACTCCTGAAACTAAAATAAATAAATAAATACTTTATAAAAAAGAATAAAAAATAAAATAAACCATATTAATAAAAAATAAACAAATCATTTGTTCTAAAGTGTACAGACACATGAGGGGTATGTTTAGCTTGTTCTTTGTTTTGTTACTGTAATCACTGCTGGTACTGTGTTAATGTTACTTTTTCATAAGAAAATCATAAAATAATCCTCAAATCTACTTTATTGTTTAACTTTTTCTTCCACCTCTTTTGTTTTTAAGGATAGGATCATGAATCCTTTGAATCATTTCTTCTTTTTGTCTACACTATTGTCATTGAAAGGTTAAAATAATTGTAAATTACCAATAGGTCTAACAATTTATATTCTTTTCTGCCATTGGATCTAGTATTTATCTTCTACCCACTACTCTTACTATAGTAATAATTTGATTGAAAACATGTATTACAAATTGTAACAAATACAGGTATGGCTTCTTAATAGAGATTTGTTATTAGCCCAGCATAGCTACTGTATTACTTTGCTATCAAAGCACAGTGAGAATTGATAGAGCTAACTTTTTAAAAATCATCTACTGTCAGAAGAGTTTGATACCAACCAGGAAAAAGGACGTTATCTTTCAGGTTACAATATTAAAGTTAGCAAAGTGCAATCTCAACTATTGTTCATTCTGGCAAATCACCAGTGGCTGGATGATTTACAACAGGTTACTAATTATATGATAGCCCATAAACATCACTAGAAATTTCAAATGTCCACCTGCTAGAAGTGTAGCTACATGAGCTGTAAAAGGAGAGCAATCATGATCACTGGCTGACTCCAAAGGCAAATATTTGGTTAGCAAAGCTGCCTGTTCACTAGTGTTAGTATTCACTGATATCAAATAAACCATATCCACAACAGAAATTTCCATTTAAATGACTGTTAACAAGTCTGATGAAGTTAAACTGAGATATGATGATTCCAGAATTTTAATGATGGAAGGAGTCAATAGACCTGTTATAAAACAGCTGTGTGTGTTGGGAATGTTTGCCAATGGGATTGATTGTCTGGTTCCATGAGTAGCATGGTAATCTTAGAGTTGCATCCTAGGGTAGCAGAGTTAGTCACACAGAATGAGAAAGACAGTGAGGACAAAGGAAAATTGGCATTTACTGTGCACCTACTATGATCTAAAGCTTGAGCTAGATATTTTCAAGTATATTAATTTGTTTAGTACTCTCATTAATGCTGTAAAGTTTATCATTGCTATGCTTTTTACACGTGAATAAACAGAAGCTGTGAAAGATTAATTTTGCCAAGGTCACTCACATGGGGGAAGGAGTAGGATATGGATCTAAATACTTCTCACTATGGAACCCATCCCTGCCCTGCTGTGTGCCCTTCCACAGGTCCCTTTATCCTTCTGAGACTGTTACCACATCTTTAAAATGAGCCCTGAAGGTGCTTCCATGTTATTATTTACTCCTGATTTTTTTCATTCTGTTGTCTTTTCTTATTCCTTTATAAATGCTTAGGGGAGGTTTGCTTAATAGAGATAAGGTGTATTAACGTTCCAAAAGGAAAATCTTTAAAGAAATGAGCTAGTTAGTTACTTTCATCCTAAGTTAGAGAGTTAGGGGTCTCCATCTCTGCATAGAAGACATTTTGTCAGTCTTCCAGGTTCAGTGACTGAATCCAATGAGTAAATCATCAGTCATTTTATTTGACATTTAGAATTTGTTATCAGTTTGTTGTAAAAACCACAAATATTTATTGTTTTGTGGGCTGTGTTTTCCTCACCTATAGTGTGCAAATCAGGGACTATCCCTTTAGTATATAAACAGTATTTATCCCACAAGGCTGTTCTAATAATTAAATGGATCAATATATATATAAAATACTTAGAACAGTGTCTGGGGTGCATCATGCTCTACAAAGTGCTATTTATTTTTATGATTTGGATAATGTACCCCTTCATCCATGAAACATACAGAACATTTCATAATTCCTGACAAACAGTATTAATGGCTGTGTAGAAGGATTCATGTTTACCCATAAACATATCTTTTATATATTTGTTTACATTTGGTCTAAAAACATTAATTACTGAATATGCATTACTTGTAGTTAGAATGTATCCAGGAACATCTTCAACTTTTTTTCTCTATCTTCTATTTAGAAAATTCAAAATGTATTATCATTGTTTCCCAAAAATGACCAGAATTAACTCGCCTTCAAACTATGTAAAGAAATGAAACAGTGTTCAAAACAAATGTATTAATATTTTATGTCCTACTTGTCCGGAGACAGGAAAGCATACAAAATTGGCTGCAAGCAAATGGTATCCAATAAATCTTTACAGTAAGAACAAATTAATATATAAATGAGAAAGCAATTATTTAAAAAGAAGGTATGATCATAGTAGTAGTGAAGCATTCAAAAGAATACAAAATCAACTAGAAAAACAAAATCCCAACTTTAATCAAGAACATTAAATCTGAAGGACAACTAGTAAATTCCCATAAGTTTACTGATAGAAAAAAAAAAAAGCGCTGTAGAAAATAGTAGTGAGGAAAACTTCATAAAACTTCACTTAAGAAATTGGACACTGAAGAGGATACTTAAGGAACTACCCAAATGGATAATCACTGAAGTGAAAGAACTCTGGGCTATACCTCCACAGGTAATTTGTTCAAAATTTCTGATGAACCAACGAACCACAAGCAAGCAAAAGAAACAGAAAGTAACATCGGGGAGCGCTGCTGCCTTGTCCGCACATAAGTCTTCCTCTTGGATAAGGAAGTAATCTCTATGATCCCTCAAATCTGTCAGGGTTTCAGACACTAACTTCCGAGGTGGAAACAGTAGATACCATCTAAATTCCTCGGCTTGGGTGGGAAATGTCTGATTTTGTCACAAAGCCATAAATATCTCCCTCTGGGAGACTGCACTTCCTTTGAAATTTCTCTCTTTCTTATTTGCTTACTGTAGGGCTAAACATTTCTCTGCCACCGCTCCTTTCCAGGTCTCCTGCTCGTCCCTTCCCCAGAGTCCTGGTGAGTCTTCCTTTGATAAAACTCAGAAAGGAGAAAACTTGCCTCTTCTCTCACACTTGGCAAGGAATTCTTCAGTTTCCTTTCTTGAAAGAAATTCAATCTCTGAGAAATTAAGTCTCTGAGAAGAACCCAGACAAGCACACTGTTGATTCTGGAAATCCAACAAACCACTCCAATTTAGAATTTCCACCAAGGTTTTCACAGTGCTGAAGGAAGTATCCAGTATATGCTGGAGCCAGAAGACCTGGCTTCTGTTTTTGAAACTTCAGTTGACTACATCTCGAGATAAGATTATACCTTTGAATCTCTGTTCTGGGTTTCCCCATCTACCAAAAACGGGAACCAGAGGTTTTCTTCAGTTTATATTTAAATATTTTTATTACTCGGAACACTTCCTTCTCTTTACTCTGAGGAAAACAACATTATAAGTTCTTTCGTCCTTTTCTATCATCGTTCTTCACCACCCCACATGCCAACTGTTTCTTCTCATGTGTCCTTGAGATCAATTCTACTTTGGAAACTCATCAGAACGTGGGTCATGACCCCAGCTGTTATGAATCTCACTGCTGAACATTTTCTTTTCCATTTCATGCCTTCCCTCTTTCTCTCCCAGTTGACAAGTAGGCAATCATTCATCCAGCAAACATCCACAGTGAGTCTGGAGGCCATTCTGACCAGGATCATCAGGGATATCAATAAATCCCAGCAACTGCAATCCCTCCTCCACTCCCACAGACCAGTCCCTGCAGTGCAGACCATGACCTTAGCGCTGTAAGCTTTGTTATACCAGCTAAGAATCTTCTTTCATGGGAGCTAGAAATGACGTATCTCAGTACTAGCTCAACAAATGTACTCATTTGAGTGTATCTGTCATGAAAAAAAAAGTTACCTGGTTAGAATTATTAAACACATCATTATTTTTTTTAATATTTTATTTATTTATTTGAGAGCGAGAGCAAGAGAGGGGACACAAGCAGGGGGAGTGGGAGAGGGAGAGGCAGGCTTCCCGTGGAGCAGGGAGCCCAATGCAGGGCTCAATCCCAGGACCCTGGGATCATGACCTGAGCCAAAGGCAGACGCTTAACGGCTGAGCCACCCAGGCGCCCCTAAACACATCATTATAACACCAGATTTATTACAGTGCTACACTGAAATCATTATGCTCATAACAACTCATAAATTCTGAAAGGTGTTTTAGATTGCTTGTGTAAAAACTATCACACCATCCTAAAAGATACTGACTTCTCAGGGCAGTAGATCTAAACTGCCAAATTGAAATAAGAATGTGAATCTTGTCAGCTGGCCCCTTCTCCGAGACCGCTGCATTCTGTGAATGCTATGCTCCAACAGCCTGATGGCCCTAGGATTTTCTACGGGATCCACACAACCCCTGTCTAAAGTATATGCTAATAAAATGCTAAAAGCTGTCAGGGCACAGAACATAAGAAACTTTCTGACCAATTTTAATACTAATTACTCTCCTTGCAAGGCAGAAACTGCTGTTTTCAGCCTCATCCAGTTTTAGCTAGATGACCAGTTTAGAAAGCATGATTGTAAAAATGTAGTTTCATGGATGCCAGTTTCTCTTAATGACTCATCTTCAGCAGCACAGGCTTCTGAAGACGCGGCAAATCATACGAACAAGAAAGGTGCAACATTTCTATTCTAATAAAGATCTTGGCATCGTGGGATTTCATACTGTCTCATTTAAATATTCCCTTCGATAATTCTGAGATGACATAGAAATTGTGGTGTGTATGTGTGTGTGTGCAGGATTAGAGATGTAATAACTTAGAACTTTCTTAACACATTGGCTTCCTCTCTGGTCTTACAAAGCATTTCATAATCAAAAAAAAAGAGAGAGAGAGAGAGAAAAGAGAGAAGAGAAAGTATTCAAAGTTTAACACAAAATTTAAATGACCTAATAAACTCATTCCTCAAAGTAGCATATCTGACTTCACAGGAAATCTTTTACTTTCCTAGTACTAGTCTGGTCCATGTAGGACTAGCCAAGATCTTTCTAGAATGATAGATATGTCATTTAAATAAGCTTTTATATTAGAACTTTCAAGTGGTCTTTCATCAGTAGAGGCAAGTTCTGTTTCAACCTTTAGGTATGACCCTGATGAGCCAAATTACTAACTAAAAAATGAATGCCAGCAACACACTGTAACTTTGTATCTCTCTCTTAAAATAGAAGTCCAAACTATCTGCCTCTTCCTCTGACACAACCACCCCTGTTCATCTAAAGTGCTTTATCCTATAAACTCCTCTCTGACGATCTTAAAATCACTTCTCAATTATCATCAGGTAAATTATCCTTATAAAAGATGTTAATTTCTGGGGTGCCTGGGTGGCTCAGTTGGTTAAGCAATTGCCTTCAGCTCAGGTCACCATCCCAGGGTCCTGGGATCGAGTTCCGCATCTGGCTCCCTGCTCGGCGGGAAGCCTGCTTCTCCCTCTGCCTGCAGCTCCCCCTGCTTGTGCTCTCTCTCTCTCTCTCTGTCAAATAAATAAATAAAATCTTTAAAAAAAAAGATGTTAATTTCTGTTTCTAATTAACACTGTCACCTACTTTCTGATTATTCCCATCTAGAATAAGCTAGAAGGGAAGATCCATTAAAGTAAACCACTTAATTATTTTCGTGTCCCAGGGATACATGAGCTCTTACAAGACAGAATAAGAAAGAAAAAGGTTAGAGACATCACTTTCACAGAGAGAACACCAGCAAGTAGAACAAAAGAACCAATGATTTTTAGCTCACAGGCAAGATAACAACACTATTCTCACTCACTTTTACTGAGTATTTACTACAGAGCAGTCTCCAGCTAAACACTTTATATGTATTGTTTTACCTAATTTTCATGAAACTATGTAAGGTAGGTACTATTAATATCTCCAATTTAGAGATAAGGAAGCTGAGGTCTGGCAACCCAAGGTACCTAACCAAGATCAAAACAGGTAAAAGTGTCAAAGTCAAGGTCCTCTTACAGCATACGGGGTAACTCGTTCAGGAATGAGAAAAACCCTATAGTCCGTTTTCAGTCACAGTGAAAGGATATTATGGAAAATTCCATAAAAGGAGGCAACAACATACATTTTTAACCTTGAGCACTTCAGAACCAAATCCTTACAATTGAAACCATAGTATGCCTCTTTAGTATTTTTATAACAATATATTCTATCTTAATGTAATATGATCACTCCCTAATTTTTATAAGTGTTCCAAACTCTTTAAATGCGTATCTCAAACACCTGAAGTTCTTTCAGAGCATTTGCAAACATCACCTAGTAACTGCTTTTAGTACATCAGTCTGAAAAAAGCATGCACTATCCTTTATAAATTACTGATGTAGTACAATTTTTTCACTTAAAAAATCAGAATTTTATTTTCTTCAAAGTATCAAATGGAAGATCCCATTGCAAAACACTGGCCAGAGATTTACATATTAGTTTAGAAATACCTAATTAATCATGGGCTCTGCAAATTCCTTCCTCTGCAAGTTAATTATAGAATCGTCATGACTTTTCTCGCACACTCTTCTAAAGATCTCATTTTAAAAATATTTTAACTGTATGTGTGGGGTTAACCCCCCAAAAAAGCTATCGAAATAAGAATCAAGCATTAATGCTTATTCTCCGCAGTTAAAATAATCTACTCTATTTCTGTTTCTCTATAGGATTACAGTATGAACTATTCAGGGATATTATTAACCTTGCTATATAATAAAACAAAGAAAAATAATTTTCAAAGATTTTTCTAAGAATCATTCAGTGAGTTAAATGTTGACCATGGGCTGAGGTCGAATATAATGACTGACTTTTTAACATGACAGTTTTTAGATTAAATTGCTTTTCTTTAGTAGAATAGGAGGAACTCACCAACCCCCTCCCTTTATTAATAACCACTCCGCAATTAGGCAATCAAAGGCAATGTTATTTACATTTTATAGAAGCACTTTAAGTGAAATAAATAATAAGAGTACACACATATCCCCATGGTCTTCATCCTCATTCAGATTATAAAAATATTCTAGACCGGGGGCGCCTGGGTGGCTCAGTCATTAAGCGTATGCCTTTGGCTCAGGTCATGATCCCAGGGTCCTGGGATCGAGCCCCGCATCGGGCTCCCTGCTCAGCAGCGGGTCTACTTCTCCCTCTCCCACTCCCCCTACTTGTGTTCTCTCTCTCACTGTGTGTCTCTCTGTCAAATAAATAAATAAAATCTAAAAATATATATATATATATTCTAGACCAGTGTAGTGTTAATTTATAACACTAAGACACATTCTAATTAAAATACCCCAAAATTAAGGGTAGATATGAAATTATATAAATTGTTGAAGACATTAATTTTTATTTCATTTTTGGTTGTTGGGTTTTTTTTAAGATTTTATTTTTTTTAGAGCAGTTTTAGGTTCACAGCAAAATTGGGAAGATACAGAGGCTTCTCATATGCTCCCTGCCCCCCCACATGCATTATCAATATCACTCACCACAGTGCTATATTAAGCTGGATTTTTTTTTAGGTTGGGAAAATAGTATTTAACTACAAGTGGATGCTTATGTTTTCTTAAATTAATAATAAAAGTAGAATTTTATATGTTAAGAGCTAGAAGGAGCCTTAGTGATTGCTTAATTTGAGCTTCTCATTTTAGAGAAAGGAAATTGACACAAGGGCAGGTAAATAAGTTTCTAAAAGTCACAAGTTAGGGGGCCCCTAAACATCTGAGGCTGAGGTAGTTCTCCTGACTCTCATGGTTTTAATTACCCAGGACTATAGCATGCTCTGTAACTTTCAGCTATATATATTGCCTTAGAATAATAATTAGAAAAATGCAAATCAGGCTGGTGTTAGCTATAACTATCCACCTGACCACCTTACTCACATAGTTAGTGGGCCAGCTACTTTGTTGAGAAGAAAATTTGCACTAAACTCTATGCCCATGGTTGACCCCATGGCCCTGGTATGCTCTGTTAGGCAGTGGGGGCTCAAAGGAGCCAGAAGGGAAGAGGGGATGCCGGAGAGCAAGCAACTGAAGAGAAACAAGGCTGAGAACCACCCTAATTCACAGCACACATGAAGCTAACCCACTTATGATGCCCCATGCACACACACACCCAGGTGTGTTGTGTGTACGTCCTTGAGACAACACATTTAAGTTGAAGCTTATATCCCATATTCATAGGGATATTTTCATTTATTCAGCTCTCAAGCTTAACAAGCCAAGTCCTAGGACAAATATATTTCACTAAGCAAGAGTTACTGCAGAGTACGTGAGCATATGCAAACTTCTGTCCATCTCAGAAAACTTCACAGACTTATAAATGACTTAACTATGAGTCCTTAATCCCAGTTGAACATTCAAATTATCTGAAGAGCTTCTACAAAACGCCAGTGCCTAGACCCCATCCCAGATCAATTGCATCAGAATTTCTAAGAGTGGGGCCTCAACATCAGTGCCAATCCTGTCCCCGTTACTCCAAAACACATGGTATATCTCATTCGATGATTAATCAACAAACACATCATGTTTTTGAATACCTCATTCATGGAGGGCAATATGATAGTCATCAAGAATATAAAAAATAACAAGAAGACAGATTAGCTGTTTCTTACCGTCAAGGAAGAGAGCTTTCTAAAATTCTAGGTTCTTACGTTCCACTGTCAATGTTAGATTTCTACTTTAATGCCATTCTGAGGTTTTGGGTTTTGTTGTTTTTGTTGTTGTTGTTGCCATAATTAACGGCAAAATGTCAAACCTCCCACCCCGTGTACACATAAAGGTCAGAGCCCCCTGCTCACCACTAGAAGCACCTCTCTAGACTGACAATGATCCATTAATGAAATGATCAGTTCCTTCATTCAACCAGGGAAAAATCTGTTTAACCACATTATCATCTAATCCACACTAGCTTTACTGTATATTGTGTCCATTAAGGTACCATTCAAGAGTTTCATTAAAGTAGAACAGAAATCTAGATCTGCTATGCAAACTGTCTCCTTTTGATCACTCTTCTCACTTTACCAAATTACTAAGTGAGGTCATTCAGGTTGACACAGATGATGGTGACAAGAATCCTTTACTAGGTATATCACAATTGCTAGGAAGAGTCTCCATCCAAAGCTATCTTTCCACAAGGTTATCTTAATGTACTGATTCTCATACTAATTAGCAAATTTTCCCTTAAATATAGACTTCGAAACAGGCAAGAAAAAATACACTGTACCTTCACTTAAAGTATTTCATTCACATTTAATCAAATAAAGCATAAATACATTTCTATATTTTTGTCCACATAAATTCCTGCAAGGGAGGTATTGTTTCTGTTTATCTTGTTTTTTTTTTTTTTAATGACCCAGCACTCGATTAGTAAATGAGAAATTACTGTAGTTAACAAGTACATTTGAATTTTTGCAGTTTTACATTTCAACAGGAATTGGCTTTTTTAAATCTTTAAAACAAAAACTGAAATGACTTTTGAGGGCTACGAAGGAGAGCAAAAAATTTCCTCTCAAACCTTCTTCATGAACTGTTTTCTGGAAACCAGCAAGCAGCTACTATTTAACATATGGAAAAATGCACATTGTACAAATGCACATAAGATTCAATTTATCGTGCTAAACTTGGTCTCTCAGTCTCAGAGTTAATCTAGATTCTAAACAAAACTGCTATAAAAATTATAGAAGGCAGTCACCACATTCACTTATTATGTCTACTACTACCAAATTAGTCAACATTTCTCACTTTTGCTGTTAGTGTTTAGCAATGCACAGGCCAGCAGGCCAACGACCCTTAATTTCTCACAGTGATTTGTCAAATTCAAAAAAATCATTAAACAAATATCTCATTTAACCACCCGAGAAAGGGTCATAAACTCAAATATCTACGGGGGCCAGGAAAGCAACGTAACTGAATGTGTCTATAGAGGGAAGAGGAGATAAAGACGCCAAGGTGAGGTTCTGGCAACACATGCCAACAGAGCCCTTACTAAAGAAAGCAGCTGGAAAAAATCAGATTTGCTGTGAAAACTTCTGAATCCTGCATGCTGAAACTAATGTAAACTGTACAAATCTCTTTGGAGGCCAAATAATTCTATCCGAGCTGGGAGGCAGCCTTCATCTCTGATCTAGATGATAAAAAGAAAGGCAATTCCGAAGAGGACCAAAAAAATTCACATTACCACTGATTTCCATAAACATTCCACTGAACTTTGTTTTCTTACAGTCCACAGTTTGTCAAGCCATGTGCCAATGCATTAGGGTCTGCTTTCTTCAAGATAGTCAAGATATTCCATCTTGAGTTTTCCTAACTAGTTTGGCCTGAACCCCTAAGAATGTTCTAGGATATATATAGAACATAGGCAAAAAAAAAGTGGAAGAGTGAACCTTTTTTTTTTTTTTAAATGAATGGTGATTCAGGCAATGGATAACTGAACATGAATCAGTTGGAAACATGAATAAATATAAACAGTGAGTTTTTGCTCACTCATGCTCTCTCTGTTTTTGTCAACATTTGCAGGGGGAGAAGCTGAATGAAAGGTAAGGAGTGGCTAAATTCCAAAGTAAAATCATAAGCCAAATAAAAATCATACAAGAGTGGGCGCCTGGGTGGCTCAGTTGGTTAAGCGACTGCCTTCGGCTCAGGTCATGATCCTGGAGTCCCGGGATCGAGTCCCGCATCGGGCTCCCTGCTCGGCAGGTAGTCTGCTTCTCCCTCTGACCCTCTTCCCTCTCATGCTCTCTGTCTCTCATTCTCTCTGTCTCAAATAAATAAATAAAATCTTTAAAAAAAAAATCATACAAGAGTAACAATAGATACACAAACACTGCCTCAAACCCAACGTAGCCCATTTAACATGATTCCAAATGAGTAAAACTGAATCTGACAAACTGCACTGGTCATTTGCACATAAGATAGAGGAGGACTTAATTATGTAATCCAGGTTAATAAACCAAGGAAAGGGATGTAGACAGATGTCTCTACAGTAATGCTGTTTGCATGGTCTACCTGGAAAAAAAATTGTATTTTTACAAACGTATTTGTGACATCATACTAGAAGAAACGTGGAATTTATGTTATCTCTGCTGATGGATGAATTACCTTTACCTATACAAACAGAAAGTAGAATAATGTTACACTTCAACAAGCCTACTTTCTTACCAAGTGCCTTAGATAGAAAAACAACTGATCATTCCACACTGTTTTTAAAGCTTCTTCACTCCTCCCATCAACCCTACTTTTCACCAAAACTCTACATTTTCTCTCATTCACCCCATACTCTTATTCTTTTCCTAAACAAACAAGTAAATAGAATTTAAAGTAAATATACTTTTTCAATGAGGTTATTAAATTCAGATATAGTCCTGGCTATGTGATGGCTGCTAATAAATTATAAAAATTAGTTTTGTTATTATAACTGAGGGACTATCTAATGTCTCTCATTTAAAATCATGGTGTTACTAACTCAGTCTACACAAGCCACAGCTTAAAAACAAATATAAAACCTACAACTAAGAATTACTAATAAAATTTCAAAGAGAAGTCAAGGTTGGGACCAACCTGAAGACAATGGCTTCACACTGACAGACTCAGAGATGATGTGATGACAAATAAGAGTGGAGTCCACACTGAAATCTCCCAGCTGAATCTGAGTTCAACTGATGAAAGCATTTTAAATTAAGGGTTACTTGTATGACACACAAACACACTCACAGAAGAAAGATACAAGAACAGATATTCTGAGAGGACAGATAATAGCTGCTCAGTAATTGTTGATTACTAATGTCCTCTCCATCTATAGTATCTGTCCAACTAATTCTGGTCTACAAACAAGCCAAATACTGTAAGAGCATGAGACACCCCTGCACCAGATTACCACCCTGGCTGTCTTTTTCAAACAGCTGATAGGGCTATGTTGTAGTGAGAGAAACACCTTTTCACCAGTCTGCCTCTCCCTTGGAGCTTCATCGGTTACCTAGAAGTGAAATAATATGTATGGATAGATTTCCATACCCTCATCCTGAGAGGGAGGACTCTATAAAATGGAACTCAGTTGCCTAATTGTTAGGAAAAAATATATATTATTAGATAATTCATGTACTGAACAGAATATACATTAGATACAGGATAAGTTAATGGTTCATTTAAAAGTTGAATAAAATTCTTCCATTAAATTAAAAGGTTTTCTTAAGTCAACGTAATATATAATATGTCTGAATTATCCTTAAATGTGAATAAAGGTGGTTTTTTCAACCAATATTTATTCAGGGCGGAGGAACTGCTAAGAATTGTGTTACATACTTGGGATTACACTCTAGTGGGAAAGACAAGTAACCGAATGATTACAGGACAGAAACTATGCTATGACATCTGCCTTGAGAGCCACAAACATAAGGTTTAGCAATAGAAATACTTGAAGCCCACACTGTACTGAGGCTGGAAGAGGAAAGTGTAAGGAAGAATGATTTCTAAAGGAGGTGACACCTAATCTGGCAAAGAAGGGAGGGGAGTGTGTTCCAGGCATATGGAAGACCATGTGTCAAGACTCTGAACCAACAGCGGGTCTGGTAGAGAAGAAACGGAGATTCGGTAATAGAGGGAGCTTGGACTTTGTCCTCTAATAAAGGGAAATCATCAAAAGACTTTAAGCAAGGGAATAATACCCAAGGCTACTTGGATATATCAGAATCACTATGAAGAGCTGCAAGTCAGAGTCAACAACACAAAGTTAACACTGAGGTCATTAATAAACTTTGAGCTTACCTCAACTCCGTAACTACAGAAACTTAAGGAAGACTCAAATCCCATAATATCCTAATAGCATATCATTTACATTAATGTGCTGAGACATGCTAGGACTAACACATTAACCACACATGTAAGTAACATACCTGTGAAACAAATGTCCAAGACTTACATGTATCCAAAGTATCTTCCTTAGCAGCTTCACAGAAAAAAGCCAAAGACATTATCATGATTTGATTTCTATGTCATGTTCATGAACCTGATCTTGGCATTTGATTCTTTTAACTCAGTTGGCTCATGGGACTGGCACTAAATATTAGCTGTCCAAAGTTCATACATATTATTTGTCCAGCCCTGGACAAAACTGCTATAAAAATTATAGAAGGCAGTCACCAAATTCACTTATTATGTCTACTACTACCAAATTAGTCAACATTTCTCATTTTTGCTGTTAGTTTTTAGCAATGCTGTATTCTGCCTTTAAAAGCTTTGCCAAGACAATTGAGCGCCCCCCAACCTGAGATTCCACAGACGCAGTCCTCATCAACTCAAACACCCTCTGCCCCCTCTTTCCCTCTCCCTTCACTCCTTTCTCTGAGTTCTAAGCATCACTCCTCTTTGCCAAGGGACTCTTCCACTCATTTTCTTGAAAGTACTTCTTTATCCAGTCTAGTCCACTATTTCATCAATTATGCAGAATAGTTCTCTTATATTTTCAGATACTCCCTGGGGATTGACTGTTTTTCACCCTTTGTACAAAACTTCTCAAGTCTCTTCTATGAAAGAAAGAGAGAGAAAGAAAGAAAGAAAGAAAGAAAGAAAGAAAGAAAGAAAGAAAGAAAAGGAAGGGAGGAAGGAAGGAAGGAGGGAAGGAAGGAAGGAAGGAAGGAAGGAGGGAAGGAAGGAAGGAAGGAAGGAAGGAAGGAAGGAAGGAAGGAAGGAAGGAAGGAAGGAAGGAAGGAAGGAAGGAAGGAAGGAAGAAAAGGAAGGAAGGAAGGAAGGAAGGAAGGAAGGAAAGAAAGAAAGAAAGAAAGAAAGAAAGAAAGAGGAAAACCTGTCCACTGATCCTGTTCCCTCTCAACATAATACCATTGTGAGCACTTCCCCTCCTCTATGAATGCCCCAGCCTGCTCTGAGTCCTCTCTTCCCGCTCATCACTTCACATTCATACACCAGTTTGCTTAAATTCTTCTCCCAACGCCTGGCATCGCTATTTTACTACATGCCCACTACTCTAACTGCTGAGTGGAAATTTGGGGTCACCAAAGACCCAGTCAGTTCTGTCACCTCATGCATGCAATCAGTTACTAAGGTCTCATATTTAGTTGGTATTTCTACCATTTGTCTCAAATATATCCCTCAGTGCCAGTATATTGCTTTAGGTAATTTTTACTACCACCTAAAACACTGATTGTAGAATATTCTTCCAAAGCCCTGCAGCAATCATGCCACTATCTCATTCTAAATCTTTACCAGCTCCACATTCACAAGTGAATTAAATGTGATCATTTTAATTTATTACTCAAGGCTTTGCACAGTATGGCCCCAAACTGTCTCTATCAAGTCTACTTCTCTCTAACTCATATTCTAGAATTCAAATAAACAGTATTAAGCTGTTATTCCCGTCCATGAAGGCAGTGACAAAATGCTATTTACTTTTCCCACCTCTTATCATACACAGAAGTGTCATTATTCCAAAAAAAGTATTGAATAATAATCATTCAATGGACTATACATTGAATTAATAGCCTAATCAAAAGGAAAAAAAAAAAGAATGTAAGTTCCATGCAAAGAGGGAATTGTGTGTATGTGTGTGTCTGTTTAACTGCTATATTCCCATAATCCAGAATACCTCCTGGTATTAACAGGAGCTCATTAAAAAAATAAATAAATAAATTTTAAAAAACCGGGCGCTCATTAAGTGAGATTGTTGGAAATGTAGGCATGCCATGGTGCTATCCATTTTGTTTTACAGCTGTGAAACAAAGAAAGTGAACTGCCATCATAATTAAGCACTTAAATGTGAACATCGTGGGGAAGATAACACACAAGTATTTGTAAGATAAGAGTCCAAATGTGGCAGTTCTCCAGAAATGTAGTATTAGCAGAAGGAAGGCCTTTACTTAGCCAGCCACCATAAGCTGGCCTAAGGCTCTCCTGGAACATAACATTTCACAAATTTTCATTTTTCCCTGGTCATCTCTATGGCATAGATGGGCTGCAGGGGATTTCATTAAATGTTAGGAGGAGTTCCTACAAATGGACTTAAAGGCACATAACATATGAGATAGTAATGAAAATACATTTCCTGTGCTTCAAAATGTGCTACACTGCAGTCAAGTTCTTCAGAATATTACGTAAAGACAGCAATTTCCAAGAGGGCAAAATGAAAAAGAAGGTGCTGAGTTTATAGCATTTTTATTATCTAATATCAGTAACTTTTAAAATGGCTCTAGCTATTGCATAAAAAGAAGCACCTATGAGTTCTGGAAGAAGCATCTATGAGACCCATTCACACATGTACATATGCACCCATTGCCACCACACGTTCTAAGAGTAAAAACTTCATTAGTTCTAAATGTGTATCTCAGACTATGGCTCCATCACAAGACATAGAGGAATGTCAAACTTCAGGTATCAGATAAGGATGTTCTAACTAAGCTAATTTCAAACTCTGAGATACAGAGGAGAGGCTCATTGCATTAATACTGCAAGTTCCTAAAAGTATGTTTAGAGACACAAAACGGTTGCTTACCAGTTATCTGAGATGCACTATGCTACAGGAAATGAGCTGTGTTCAAGTAGACCTTCTTAGTCTATGTAAATGGTTATATCAAGGAATATCTCCTAGAAACGGCAAAATGGTATACTGGCAAAAAGGACCCATCCAACTGCTTCTATGCTAACTTTGTTTAACTGGAATAGTTTTTATTTCTTAATTTACAGGTTGGTTGGTCCAGTCCCTGATTCCCTACATAAGCTTTAGCAACTGAATAAGATCCATTTTTAATTATCAGTATCATCACCATTTGCATTCAAGTAAATCATGGAGTAGAAGTCCTCTTTGGAATTTTTTACTCCAAAGTAGATTAAATTTAGTGTGATTCTATGAACTTTTAAGAATAGCTCCATAATCTACATGTGGCAATCATTCTAATAATTTTTTGTTAGTCTACCATATTACATGGAATGCCAAGTTTCTGGCTTCCAAAACAAGCAAGACCTGTGATCCTATCAAAGTTACTATAAACTTACTCATTTTACCTACATCAAGTCACACTTCCCTCTAAAAGACATTATTTTGTAGCTAAATTTATAAAATATAATATGCATTATATTATAAATATCAAACAAAGAAAACAGAAGAAATTCTGTACCTGAAAGGTATGCATATAGGGGTGATTCTCTCAGGATTAGGGATGGTGACTAGTTTTAGCTACTGACAGATATACCTGCCACTTCATATATGTGCTCCTCAAGGTCCTAACGTCACACAGACGCTAGTCTCCAAATATCTATGCTCCCCACCCACTTTTCAAGTCCTCTGGGTTTCTCTTTTTAGGAATTCATATGTTTTCTAAACCACCTTAAGTAAAAAGTAGCATTTAGTCAACAATAAATTCATTAGAAATACTAACAATTCATGCATTCAGCTAGACAGTTATAACTAGTATAATTAAAATCCATTCAACAATTCTTTCTTTCATTCAACCAATAACAATTTATCGGTGCCCAGCATAATTGGTAAGTGCTAGCTATCTATTTTCCCACGTATATATACCAGCAATTAGAAGTAGAAGTTAATATTTTATGTGTAAATATGATATTCCCTTTTCACTTTCTAGTTGGAGAAAGCAACCATAAACTTAAAAGGCAGTAAGCATTGGCAATTGCTTACTCATTGGTGAGCCAGGGGAGCAAGAATGAAACACAAAAATGCAATAAATAAGGACAAAACTTCTGACCTATGGCTTATTTCTCTATTACATGTGTTGCTTTTAATTCTGGCTTGAATTTGTCACCTTTTGGGGGGAAGGGGATCTTATCCCTCCCCCTCTCATCTTCAGACATTATTTGTCTTCCTGTTACTGCATGAGTCAGCACCACCGGAAATGGACAGCTTCCTGCTGTTTATTAAGAGGCAAAGTCTTCTCCCCATGAAATGACACAATGTAGCTAAATCACAAACAAGGGTAAAAGACGCACCCCAAAACATTAAAGACACACACACACACACACACACACGAAACACAGATAACAAAAATGCCATTGCTAAACAAATGTCAATGTTAATTAATCTTTGATGCAATTCACCTTTTCAAAACAAAATTTAAAATATACTGCTACTTAGTCATTACTAATAATAATATAATGATGTAACTCTTTTAATTCATTCAATAATTGTGAATACCATTTTTTTAAAGATTTTATTTATTTATTTGACAGAGAGAGACACAGCGAGAGAGGGAACACAAGCAGGTGGAATGGGAGAGGGAGAAGCAGGCCTCCCGCTGAGCAGGCAGCCTGATGCAGGGCTTGATCCCAGGACCCTGAGATCATGACCGGAGCTGAAGGCAATCGCTTAACCAACTGAGCCACCCAGGCGCCCCTGAATAATACCATTTTTTAAATTAGTAGTTCAGACATAATTGGCTTCAAAAAGACTTCCCTGACACCCTACTCCCCACACCTGCAAGTTAGGTTAGGTAATCTGACACCTGCTTATGGACACTTCATTCATCACCCTTAGTCAATAATATAATATTGAAACTCTGTTTTTAGATTTATCTCCTCTACTCTATGTCTTCTAGTTCTGTTATTGTAGTTACAGCATTTAATAATGCTATATACCATTTAGTGAATGCCTTCAATATAGTTGGCTTGTTACATTCATTATCTCATTTAATACCATAACTACTTTATGGATTATTTAGTTCCATTTTATACTCAAAAACATCTACTCATTATAAGTATTTATATGAATTATAACTAAGCAGCAGTCAGGATTTAAACCCAGTTCTTGGGTACCTTCCAGAGATGGGCTGTCTCATCCATAATGCACAAGAAGTACAGGATATTATATAGTATAATAAGGTAATCATATTAAGACTCATTTATCTATTCAATACAAACTTATCCAAGAAAGATGTTCCCAACATTACTGACCATTAGCATATTTCTCTTTAGTACTGATACTTCTCTCACATTTAGAGGCAACAGTACGAAGCACATATAGTCCAACAACTGGTGCCTCGGTTTCCCCACCTGCACAATGTGGTTAATAATAACACCAATCTACCTCATAACTAAATGAGTTGGTATTTGTAAAATACTTGAAATAGTAACTGGCCGAATCAAGGACTAGGTATGTTTGTTAAACAAAAGTACTCTCCGTGGGTAGTAGGTAGACTGTATCAAACCTGCTTAATGGCAAACTCTGTTGACAGCAAAACATATACTTTATTTATAGAGAAACAGCTTGTAACACAGATACATTTAAACATTCCCTTAGGGCAATGGCACTAGTTGACAGGGTGGACAAAGGGCAAACTGTTCCCAGGGAGGAATGAAGAGCAAGCCGCTGGGGTGAAACAATAGCAGAAGAGAAATAAAATGGTTTCAGACCTTCTCCAAAGTAACTTTTTCCAGGTCGATTTTAAAACATGCTACGGACGTGAGAAACAAATTGAGGGTTCTAGAGGGGAGGAGGATGGGGGGATGGGTTAGCCAGGTGACGGGTATTAAAGAGGGCACGTATTGAATGGAGCACTGGGTGTTATATGCAAACAATGAATCATGGAACGCTACATCAAAAACTAATGATGTAATGTATGGTGATTAACATAACATAATAAAAAAATAAAAAATAAAACGTGACGTAGTATCAGATCTTAAGATCATCTATACTTCAAAGTAGGTGAATTTTTTAAGTTTATGATCCTCAAATTGGTAGTATGATTATCAATTTAAGATTGGTACATAGTAGTTGATATACTGAAAATACAAACTGGTACGTGTTACTTCCTAAATCAAGGTTAGTTGTTTGTAACTTACCAACACCTGCGCAAGGGTTTCTGTTACTCTTAAAGAATTAATGAGCATAATTTCTTCACCCTTAGATTCTATTTCTAACTGAGAATAATAATCATTAACACTACTCATTTTATTAAGACACCTCACATTTATAAACCTGAATCCCAGATGTAAGTAGTTTTATTTCCCCTCTATTTAAAAATAAGCTTCAGTATATATCAAACCTCTAGGGTCAGAATGAGTGAAGGAATGGAGTGGAAGAATTCCTTCAGAAAGATGGCTAAGGGTTCTTCTATCTGTACAGGAATGACAATATCTGCAGACTAAAAGGAAAAAAAAAAAAAAGATGAAATAGGAAAACATGCTGGACCAAAAAGCAATAGAAAGTTGACTATTACAACCTAAATTTTTTAAAAATTTAGTTGAGCAAATAGACACCTGAGAAAAGCTTTATATAAAGAAACTAAAGAATAACTCTCTAAATAGCACAGAGTATATTAAAAGAAAACATTATAGATGAAAGACTATATTTAAATTTCAGTCTATTTTACAGTCTTTACTCAATTATTATTGAAAAACATCCCAAGTATTGGGGTGCCTGGGTGGCTCAGTCAGTTAAGCATCTGCCTTTGGCTCAGGTCATGATCCCAGAGTCCTGGGATGGAGCCCCGCATCAGGCTCCCTGCTCAGTGGGGAGCCTGCTTCTCTCTCTGCCTGCCACTCCCCTTGCTTGTGCTCTCCCTCTCTGATAAATAAATAAATAAATAAAACCTTAAAAAAAAAAAGAATCTAGAAGTAATCTCATTAAAAAAAAAGAAGAAAAACATCCCAGCTATCATTTTGCTACAACTTCCAAACTCTTCAATTACTTTATTTCAATTAATGAGAATGAAGATCTGTGAATATTTAGTAATTCAGGACAAAATTTATTCTGCGTGAATGCTAAACCAACATTAATTTCTGATTTCCCAATTTCTCTAAAGAAATGAGACACTTCCGGTTCACAAGTATGCCTCCTTTACTTAATCTTTTCATTTACTGCATTACGGCATGAAAGTCATAGATCACATAAAAAGAATACCGGAAGCATTTTCCACATTAGTAAAATCTTTGGGACTTTCTCTGCCTTTAGAGAAAGCCTGCCTTCCCACAAGTCTAGTCTATATAATACATTTAATGTTTCACTTCATGAAACACTTTAATCAAGTTAAGGTTCATCTAGATTATTACAAATCTAACAGGTGATTTATTATATTCTGAGTCATTTCAAGCAATAAGACAATTAGTATCAGATAAGATGTGTGAATAATAGCATTTAAAGCCTTTAAAAAATCAATCATTAATACCGAATTTTTATTTCTTAATCACAAGATGTTCAAAAGTTCAAAAATATAACTGAATGGTTTTCATTGATTGGGCTCCAAAGGTTAATTACTTAACACGGTTTGCAGGCCTTGCCCCGACCCCACTTCCTCATTATCCTCATTATTTCTTCATAACCCCTCACTTAATGGTATATATTCCAGACACTAAGAACATCTTTCTGTTCTTCAGATGCTCTTCTGCCTTGACTAACTTAAGCTTCTGCAGGGGCTGGCTAGTCCTTCACGGGCAGCCCTTCCTGTCTTAGCAGCAGCTCCTCATGAGGCTAATTGCCACCTCTCTCAGGCCCCGTTCAGCTGTCACTCCCCGCAGGACACCTTTCCTGACTCCTCAGGGCTGCAGGTAAGCATGCGCCCTCTGCCCCCACTGCATGTCCCTCAGCTCTGTAATGGCCTACAGAAAATTAGCCCCGCCTTTCATAGCCAATCCTGCAGAAACAGGATTACCACGGGTTACCACGGGTTACCACCTTTCACCACCTATGGACCGCTGCAAAGAAGACTTAAGGCTGGGGAAAATACACTTCTGCCAAAGAGAAATCATTCCCAAGCGACTGCCACAGTTATTTTCAAAGGCAACAAGAGGCTGATTTGAGAAAAAGAGCAGTACACCTTCAACATATTTGCACTTGATATTCTCAAAGGTAAAACTAAAAAAACCAAGGTCTTTCCAAAATTTACCCAGAACTTAACAAAAGATGGTGTAAGTTTCCTTTAGACCAAAGACCCAAAATTATAAAATATGATGCAAATGATAGTCCGCCTCTCTATTTCTTTTAGTTCCCTTTCAACCTTCTTTGGGGGAAGCTGATTATGTAAAGAGGTCACATTTACACCTTATCAAGGCTCTGTATCACGGTTATGGAAACCTGACCACATTAAACAATGAAGAAAACAAAAAATACCTCCAGGGAAGTGCCCCTCTAAAACTTGTAACCTGAAACCCTCAGAACAAAACCAAGTGTTAGAAGCAGTCATGAGGGTGCTTCTACTTCACACAACCCAGAAGCATAGCTATCAACCTTTATCTAAAGGAAACTGTACTTATCATTTTTTTCTAAAGATTGACCTTTTTATAATAGTCTTAGTCTTTATTCAAATTTCAATTCCTCCTATGCCAGCTCAATTTTTTGCACTGAAGTTTTTTCACAATGACATTTTTTCATTTTTCTTTTTGATTTTTCTCCACATTTGTGAAGTTGCTTATAATTTACATCCATATCCATTATCACTTGGTTCATTACTTCATTCACCCCATCTCACACTCATATTGTAATTAAACACTCACTGTGGACTAGAAGATGGGATTTGTCCTTTTTAAAAATATATTAACAAACTTTAGGGTTTTTTTCTTTTTTTTGTTATTATCAGTTAGCCATCATATAGTACATGATTAGTTTTTGATTAATAGACTTTAGTTTTTAGGGCAATTTTAGATCTACAAAAAATTTGAACAGAATGTACAGAGTTCCCATCTACCTCCTGATGCCCCTCCACAGTTTTCCCTGTTATTAACATCTTCCATTAGTGTGACATATTTGTTACAGTTGAACTGATATCAACACATTATTATTAATTAAAGTCTACAGTTAATTTAGGGCTCACATTTGGTACTGTATAGTTCTGTGGGTTTTGACAAATACATAATGTCATGTATCCACCACTACAATAGCATACAGAATAGTTTCAATGCCCTGAAGACACTCATTGTTTTCCTATTCTTCCCTCCTGCTCTTCCATGCTCTCCTGGAATCCCTGGGGAATCACTGGTGTTCTTGCTATCTCTACATTTTTGTCTTGTCAAGAAATTCATATAGTCAGAATCATAGAGAACGTAAACTTTCCACGTTGGCTCCTTCCACTTTGCAACCATCATTTAAGGTTGCTTCACTTCTTTTTGTAGCTTGATAGTTCATTCATTTTTATCTCTGAATAATATTCCATTGTTATGTTTATCCATTGTCTTTCAGAAGGACATCTTGGTTGCGTCCATGTTTTGGCAATCATTAATTAATAAAGCTGCTTTAAACATTCGTGCACAGGCTTTTATGTGGACAGAAGTTTCCTACTCATTTTGGTAAATGCCAAGAAGCACAGTTGTATATTTTTTTTTAATTTCATTACTTTTTTAAAAAAAATTTCCTAATTTCATAAGACTCTTTCACTTGCATTCATTTATCAATATTTAGATAACTAAGTATGCAAGAGTTTCTAATGGCTCTTGTCTCCTCAGAAGTTCACCCACTCACTATCCAGTCCAGGACACAGTGGGGTACACATTCAATTCACACATGCACACAATTCCTATTGGACCAAAAAAAAAAAAAAAAATCAGCCACTGCATCTATAGAGATGTACACAGCCTTGCAAAAAATGTTCACCAAAAATTAAAATGGATTGATAAATATTTTCCAATGACAACCCTCAGTCAACAAGTCAACGGTATTTAGTAAGTATCTAAGTATCTACTATTACAAGTCACTGGCTGGCTGCAAACTTGATCTCCAATTTTTGCTGCTCAATGTCTTAAGAGTGTTCAGAATTCTGTCTATTTCAATGACACAGAATGCTCTCCCTAAATAGAAATTTCCATGAAAACTGAAGCAATTAGTCATAATACTAAGATAGAGACTTTATTGCAGTCTTTTAAGTTCTCTTCTTAATCTTAGGATCCATCCTGATTTCTCTTAAAGGCTAAGTAAACCAGGAATTCTTCCTAAGTCACAATGTGGAACCTGCCTAATATATAAAAAAGGCATTTTTTTTTAACTATGTAGAAAGAGCCACCTCTTTATTCTAACATGGCAACAAACATAAAAAGTGAATAAAAAAAGCCATTACTGAAAAATTAAGACCAGTTCTTTTAACTATGACTATAATATTCAGTGTTTCAGAACAAATTTAACACTGAATTATTTTATCCTATACAATTCAAAAAGAATTATAAACTTATAATGAGGTCAGTATATTTTTCACATATTCTATTTAATTTAAAAATTATTTTGTTTGTTGGTCTTCCTGCCATTTGTCAGCCCTTCCTGCCATTTGTCAACCCCATTACTCCAAATTTTGTCTCTTGCTAGCACTCAGAATTAGGTCCATTAACTACCCAAAGAGAAACTAGATGCACTCCCTCCACCATGTTCCCAACTGCTATGGTTTAAAAATTATGTTCCTGCTCAGAAACAGATCTCTCTGTACTGACCTAGGGGCTCTTCAACTGCGTGTTTCCTGAGTCTCGGTCTTTGTTATAAGGTAGATCATGAATGCCATAAAGGTGGGATATCAGCTCCACTGAGTCCTGAGATCCTGAAGGCCATCCAGGGCTACCCATAAGTTGACATGGGTTAGCAATGTCATAGTTGGGTTTGTATAAGGCAGTCCCAGGTTTTGCCTGTTGTACTTGCATCTTCAAAGCATCCCAATTTAGACAAAAAATTAGGTGATCACCCTGGTCATAAGCACTCCCTCCCTCTACGCATTCACTCTACATATTCCCTACCATCCCTTTAAACAAACACCTCTGTTGACACCTATCCCCTTCATGCCACTAGCTATTAAAACTTCCAGAGCTCTGAGTACGAGAATTCTGCAGCTACTATTTTTTCATACACATTATATTCTACACAGGACTGTTTTTAAATATGACAGACTTGTTTTAAGAAACCTGAGTAGTGGGTGCCTGGATGGCTCAGTTGGTTAAGCGACTGCCTTCCGGCTCAGGTCATGATCCTGGGGTCCTGGGATCAAGTCCCACGTCGGACTTCCCTTGCTCTGTGGGAAGCCTGTTTCTCCTCTCCCTCTGCCTGCCGCTCCCCCTGCTTGTGCTCTCTCTGTCAAATAAATGAATAAAATCTTAAAAAAAAAAAAAAAGAAACCTGAGTAGTTTCCCAATAAAGCACTTCTCCCAACTAAAAAATGCAATGAAAAGGTCTTGCATCAGACTTAGGAGTATGATACTCTTCTTGAATAAAAGATTCTCAAGCCAATCACCTTTTCACTAAGTATCAATGTCCTAAAGTGAAAATGGGAATTGTTGTTGGGAATCCAAGCTTAATAGTAGAGATGAGCATCTAGAATTCAAGTCAATTTGTAAAAAGGAGAAAGTTTGGCCACAAAACACACAATTCAATTTCATTTTACAGATGACAAGTCCAAAAAAAAAAAAAAAAAGTCCAGAAGCAGCAGAGTGATGAGTAATAACAAGGCGGGAAATGAGTTTTGGGTAGCTTAATTAAGGGTCTGAGGAATGATATTTAGAAAGTGGAACAAAGTCAGGGCAACAAACACGCAATAGGAGGTTCTAGAGGGGTGGGAGCAGAGAAAGAGCCGTAAGCAGATGACCAGCAGCATCAGCTACCTGACCATCCTGCATTTGTATGGAGAGCCAACAATCATTTAGAATTTCCATTAGTAAGGAGTGCAGAAATGCTTTCCCGTGACTTGTGTGTGTTGATTGCTAAGGGATTAGTGCTGTATATAACGTGATGTTTTGTGTCGGAATGAGTCTGGCCCAGCAAAAGATAACTTGCAGAGTCATTCACCAGCTTCAACTGTGCTCAGTCTGAAACCTGATTGAAACCAGCTGAGCCCATGACATCACCACAGACTTTTTACTATAAAAAGGGCAAGCTCTGTGAGGTCAGGAAGCAGAACTAAGCTCCATGAACAGAAGCCAAGCTGGAAGAGGGAAGAGCCAAGTGAAGTTCAGAGGAGGAGAGATTCATTCCAAGAAGCAGCTAGGATGAGCAATTTGCTCAAAGACAGCTGCAGAAGAAAAAGGCACACGATGGAAATTGTCCTTTCAGAGCAAGGCTCCGCTGTCTCCTGAAGACCTAAGTTATCCAAAGCAAAGCCTCAAAGGAGAAACTGATTTAAGCTATTTCAGATTTTCAGTTCCTGGAACTGAAGTAAGCTATAGCATCATCATGATCATAGTATTCGTGTAGTCTCTCACTCAACATGGATTAATTGAACACCTACTAGGGATCAGGCACTGCTCTAGGAACGGGGAATACGATAGTAAATAAAGTGGACAAAAGTCACTGCCCTCATATAGCATATATTCTCGGAATGAAAACTAATAAATATACAGCATGTCAAATGAACATTACAGGAAACATGAAGAGGAGAAAGTGCTGGGGTTGAGAGTGGTGACACATGAGCAAAGACAAATGGAGGTGGGGAGACGAGCTGTGTGCATGTCTGGGAGAAGGGCATGGTGTGCAGAGGTAACAGCAGATGCAGAAGCCTTGAGCTGGGAGTGTTTTCTGTGTTGGAGGAACATCAAGAAGGCCAGTGTTGCCAATCAGAAAGAACAAAGGGAAACAGGAGTTTGTGAACAAGTTAATTCAGAAAGCAAGTAGAGCTGTCAAGCAGGTATTTGGATATATGAGACTAGAGGTTCTGGGAAAAGAGTCAAACAGTGGGCAAAAATTAGGAACAATTGGTGTACACATGATGTGCAAACAGATGACCCCGCCCCACTGGTGCATATAGAGAAGAGAAGAAGGACATCCCAAGGGTTTGAGGTTCAACAAAGGATGAAGAACCAGCAAAAAAAGACTGAGAGAATAGTCTAAAAGGTAGGAGGAAAATCACGAGAGTCGGAGGCCTTGATATTCCAGCAAAAAAAGTGCTCCATGGGAGACGGGATGATCAACCGTGTAAGGCTGCTGCTATGTCAAGTTGGATGGGCCTACCATTGGCCTTGACAACATGGAGGTTAGTAGAAACCTAGTAGAACAAGATCTGGTTCTGAGCAGAGCGAGAGGAAAAGCATTTGAGAGGGATCCAGAATATAGGAGGGGACAACCTTCTCAAGACAGTGAATGTACACAACTCTTTTGAGAAGTTCTGCTAGTAGCTGTGTAGGAATGTGAGCTCAGGAGATGGTGTGTTATTTTAGGACCAAAAAATTATAGCATGTTTTTCTGCTAATGGGAATGATCCAGTAAGGAGGGAAAATGATGATGCAAAGGAGAAAGAGACTAGCTGGGGACAATGCCCTCAAACAGGCAAAGGGGATGGGATCTAATGAAGAATACTTGGCCCTTCCCTGGTCTCAGTGAAACTGAACATGTGCAGGTTTCGGGTTTATTTTGTTTGTTTAGATTTTTTTTTAATGAAGGTATGTTGACTATGAATGAGACTGGGTCAAAAAGAACTTGCCATGACTGTCTGAAATTCTTAAGTGATATGCCCAGCTGGGTTTTAAATGAATCAAATGTAATAATCAGAATGTGGTGAAACACAGAGTGTCCAACTTAGATAGGAAAACCAACTACTGTTTGTCTTTAAATTTTTTATCCTTTTTTCTTCCTTTTATGTAGTAAAAGAATAATCTTGGGCTCAATTAGTGAAAATGCTTGACTTAATATAACCAAGGCAGGCTTGCTAGTTACCAAGGGTGTCTCTTCCTGTACTAGGCTCCCAAATGACAAATAACAAACTGGGAACGGGCGTGGGGCTGGGGGAACCACAGGGGAAGAATTTGCATTCACTACACTCTCAGATCTTAGCCTGTAAGTACATCTTCACAGAGCTTTCCGTATCTACAATAACGGATGTTGAACTCTTATAGCCGTCGCCCCATATCTTTTCCTGGGAAGAGCTACTCCAGATGTCAAGAATATTTTAAAGAATAGTTTAAAAGTGGTCTGCAGGTATTCCATACAAGCATAGATAATCCCACCACCAATACAATTTAGATCTGACTTAACTGCTAAGACCTATTTTGAGTGAGGGTGTTTTTGACAGTCTGAGCACCAATAGTCAGTTCACACCCAACTGGTGGCAGCAAAGCCAGCACAAGGAGGTGGCAGAAAAAACAGCAGCTTTTCTATCTATCTGTGAAACCCAGAAGATGGCAAAGGAGATGAGGATGGGAGGAATGGGATGGATAGGGCTCGGTGGTGATCAAGAGAGGATTTAAATCTCTGGGCTATACATCTAGAGCTCTTCCTCGATGATTGCTTCAAGTTGATATAAACCCATGGAAAAAGCAGGCCCTGAACCCCCTATGCCCTGGTGTCAATGGGAAGGTATGCAGCATAGTCTCTGTGAGTGGACTGACATCTGGGCTTCTAATTCTACCTCCCATGTGAAGCTGATGTTTGACACACTTGCTCTCGAGCCTTCTCCATTAAACCTCATTTCTTCTCTGCTCTAACCACCTGTTAATTTTGTATCCCAAATAATTCTACTGTCGCGAGATGTCCACTGGCTGCCGTTAGCATAATTTAATACAGTAGATGTAGGTGCTTAGCGCCTTAGCAAGTTTCACTTCCTGGACCAGAGAAGGTGCAGGGAACAGAGCAAGGCTCTCAGCCCCCTCCCTACAGAAACACGGCTAACGCACACAGAAGACGATCTCTTCCCGGGAAAGTCCTCAACACACGTACCATGGGCTTTTAAACAGCTATTCAAACTCTAACTTCCAAAAATTGAGCAGGCGTCCTAAGTGGGTACCTTTTCTTTCTAGTCGTTCCTAACTTACCTGGGACAAATAATATTTGGTTCAAATGTATTAAGTAAGAAGAGGTGATTTTATAAGTTCACGTGACACAAACATCACATTTTAATCAAAACTTTCTTCGTGCTTTAAAAACACTAAAAAGCAAAACCATGAAAATTCAAAACATGCACGACCCTGCTTTCTCACAAATTCTTCACATTACCATTTTACCAAAAAATAATGTACCGGAAAGACCTCAATTTCAGCAAGATGGTTTTTAAACAGTTGGTTTTATTGTTGAACTGGTCAACCTCATGGGTTCAGATGAAAGTAAGCATCTGGCCCTAATGCGGCAACTAATTTTGTAACTTGAGGGAGCACACCTAAGCCTTGGTTTCCTCATCTAGAGAAAAAGAGCATTGACTCCTGTGACTTGGATTGTTGCCTTTAGCTGTAGTATCTATGATTTTCTTCCACACGATGTTATAAATTATTAGTCTCTCAGGTCAGTAAAGTTGTATCAACATATAGCAGAACTGTTTTAATTTGCAGTAAGAAGGTAAATAGGTCAGGTGCAACACAAGTGAATTAACAGAATTAGAGTATTTTGAATTTTGAAAAATCAGTTCCTGCAAGGAGAAAAGGGTTAAGCGATGTGTGGTGGACAGTTCTGGAGATGGCTGCCTGGAAAGCACTTCCTCCTCCCCTGAGAACTGTCATCAGCAAGCCCGTAGGAACGCTGTCATTCTGTAACCCAACCCACAGCTGAGTGATTTGGGGGTCGACGCCAGACCCAAGCTAAGACAATCAGGTTGTCACTCCCTGGAAGTTGTCCTTTTGATCTTATAAACACAGGCTGGCAGCCACTAGGATCTGAGTCACGTAACTGTAACTCTAAAGGGTCCACCACCCCTGCTTCTAAGGATCCCCAAGCAGTCCCGAGTCCCGAGGGCCACCCTGGCTTCTTACTTTTATCAAGACTGATGGCTTAATTATTCCCAGGAGTCCTTTAAATATTGAAATAATTTAAATCTACATTAATTAACACTAAATAAAGTTAAAAAGCCGGTTCCTTGGTTTGACTAGTCATATTTCAAGTGCTCAATCGTCATTTATGTCTATTGGCCACCACATGGGACAGCCCAGATGTAGAGGACATTTCCATCGCAAAAGAAAGTGCTTTTGAATACTGCTGCCCTGGACCCTTCTTTTATTTATTTATTTATTTTAAGATTTTATTTATTTATTTTCACAGAGAGAGAGAGAGAGAGAGGGAACACAAGCAGGGGGAGTGGGAGAGAGAGAAGCAGGCTTTCCGCCAAGCAGGGAGCCGGATGCGGGGCTGGATCCCAGGATCCTGGGATCATGACCTGAGCAGATAGAGTCTTAACAGGAGGTTAACAGGAGGCATAATGTTAACTTTTCAGAAATCTCATTAGGGATTTCTGGGTACTCTCATGGGTTCTAAGTCTTGGAGTTAATGTCCTTTCAAAACCTGAAAGTTTACTCACATCACTCCTGGACTCCTCCTGGGTCATAGAATCACAGAATTTAAGAATTTAGGAAAACTTTATCAAATATCTAATAATCTCATGATTACCCAAGTAACCAGGCATGAGGTTTAAATATTTATTTACCCACCAGCCTGTTACTACACCAACTGCTTCCTACTCTTCCCCCACATCTCTCTCGCTCTCTTTTTCTTGTCCTTTTTTTTCATTTATTTTGTAAGGTACTTTTGCCATAGTTACCATTGTTTTCAGTGTCATAGTTCCCCATATCTAAAAGGCACAGAAAACATTCTGTACTTTCAAATCAGGGAGCAAATACACTTCTATTGTAATTTTTTTATCTTTTACTAGAACCTTTATGTTCAAATCTGCCACATGATTAGTCATTTGTACAGACTGGAATCTGGATAGCTAGAGATGTTTTTATTCCATTGCCTTTAAACAAATAGCAACCAAACATCATTTAAAATACGTGAATTAAAATGTCATACCTATGCATCAATAGATTTAAACTTGCTAAAGCAAGTTCTCTCAGTATCTTCATAAAGTAATGCGTTATCTTTAACAAAACAAAAAAACAAAAATAAAACATTTACAACACAATTCCAAATACTAACAATAAACAAGGATTCTGTCATACTGTCTCACACCTAACTGTGGTGAACTCTGATTGTCCGCCTTAGCAAAGAACTTACAGGTTGTTTTCAGGTAAACATAGAATTCAATATTCATGCAATATTAATTTTGACATAAAGCATTATTTTTAAACAATCCTTATACTGTACTGCTTCTTTGAAGTCAAATGCCATCAAGTGTTAGAGGAGTTTATGACCTCCCAACCATCCCTTCCATTAAACATAAACAACTTACATTTTTTTCCCCTCTACAGATTTGCATCTAACGTGACTGGTTTGTAACGAAATGGAGTAAAATGGTGATGACCCCTGCCTATAATAAATCATTACACACCCATATTTTTGTATGTCTTTTCCTTAAGTGTAAATGAGCAAAGATTTCCCCCTGTTCCTATCACATCACATAAACCAATGTTCTAAAACTTCTGAAACAATGATACACATTTCAGAGAATTAGCTGAGTCTATTTCCTTTTCCCTTCCCTTTCAAACACATATATATACACATATATGTATATACAGATACATACATATATAAACATACCCCCCCACACACACACACACGTTTCACAAAGTTTTCTAACACGCAGGGTGTTGGCCATTCCTACCTTGAGGAAACACCTCTCCCAAGATTACCAAGCATGACCCACAAAGTCAACAAAGGGAGTCCTGCCTGAATTTAGTGCCTGCTGCCTTTCAAGGTAGTGTGAATCATCAAAAAGCGGTCCAGAGAACACAGGCCAAGAACTTGTACTCCTTCAACAAAGCTTTTGGCAGATAAATTACACAACAAAAACAAAAAAGCAAAACAGCATAAACTCCAGCCCTCACTTGCATGGTTAAAATATCTATTCTTTAGAGAAAAAGCCAATAAATATATCTTAAAGCAACTGAGCACAAATGCCAACCACAATCTTGGCACAGCTTTCAGCCAGACACCTCATTCCTTTGAAACATTTGCATACACCATGGACGGGATCGCAAATTCATTAAGTCATAGAGCACCTGAAAATATTTACTATACTAATAAGTTACCAAGAAGGTAGAAAAGTCCATAATGTCTTATGAATGAAAGTTATGGAGTTGATTATTTTTTTTTACTATTTTATTTTATTTATTTATTTTTAAAGATTTTGTTTATTTATTTGACAAAGAGAGATACAACGAGAGAGGGAACACAAGCAGGGGGAGTGGGAGAGGGAGAAGCAGGCTTCCCGCTGAGCAGGGGAGCCCGATGTGGGCCTTGATCCCAGGGTCCTGGGATCGAGTCCCACATCGGGCTCTCTGCTCCTTGGGAGCCTGCTTCTCCCGCTGCCTCTCTCTCTCTCTGTCTCTCATGAATAAATAAATTAAAAAAAATAATAATAAAAAAAATAAAACTCAAACCACTGATTAAAAAACACAAACTTCCTTAAACAGTGGAAAGGGCTCTATAACCAAACTCTTAGCATTCACAAGCCCTATCCTCATTTCGAAATGCAACTCTAAATACTCTTACAAGCTGCTCTATATGTCAGAATTTTGCCAAAGGTTCATTTTAACCATTACTCCAATACTGATTGGTTACACTAAAACTATAAAAAAAAAATTAGGTGTAAGAGACTCAGCATCAGCAGCCCCAGCTGGTGATGACAGGCCATCGAGGGAGAACTTGGAAAAACCTGGTCCTTTAACGAGGTTTGAGTAAGTGGGTCAGCTGTCACCTGTGACCGGCCGGGGTCGGCCTCTCTAAGGAGAGTGCTGTGGCAGCCCAGGATCAATTCTGGCAGCTGAAACTTGAACCTTTAGGCTTTTAAAAGTTGTTAGTAATTTTTTTCTAGTAGAAAGTATATTTTTCCAGGAGATTTTAGGTTGTACACATGAGGAAAAAATTGTGTGTGTGTGTGTATAATATTAATATATCTTTTCTCTTAAAATAAGGGGAAAAGTACTTGAAGGCTACGTTTACTAAACACTTAATGTTTACAGATTAAACAAAAAGATGATTCTCAGATCTGTATTTCATTTCTCAAACCGAGCAATTGCAGGAAAAAAAAAATAGCTACTAGCAGAAATACCTTGGCTAATTTATCTTGTTTTAACAAAGTTTAAAATTTTTGGAATAGCCATCAGCTTTCTCTCTTTTGAGTCATTCAAACACATTTAAATATACTTAAGCATTAGAAACACAACTGAAAAGTCACAGTCATTTATCTAAATTTCTTTTAATATATACATTTAGTACTGTACCACCAAAAGAAATAGAAGAGTCTTTGGAAAGAACTGATGTTGACCTTTTCTTCATGACAGAGATCTTGTTTTGAAAATATTTTGCATGGAAACACAAGGTTCTGATCAAAACAGTGGCAAATCACTTTAATTTTCTTAGATACATAGTCTAGCTTTCAGCACTGGATTATGAAGCTCAGATGCCCTGGGCAGCCTTCCATTCAAGTGTGTAGTCTTCTGTTTAAAGGACCCACATCATTCCACATACAGGGCAAGAAAGGTGTGCACCATTTCAATGAGACATGCACAGAATTTTTTTTTTTAACCTTTCAAGATCTATGCATCATGTGACATTAAAAAGGAAACATAATAGTAGCTAGCTGTCTATTAACTAGCTTCCCTTTATTAATGAATGTGGAGAAAATGCCTAAATGTCTTTTCAGTAAATTTGTCCAAAGACAAACCTTAAAGGTATTTTGCTAATCAATGGTTGTAACTTAAGCTCTATGCAATCTCAAAAAATGCAAATGAAAACAACAGTTTCCAACAACTCAGCTCCTGCTTTTTTCCCCTCCTTGCCCAGACTGTTGAAGTCAAACAGGTTGAGGTCACCTTCAAGAAAGCCCTTTGCCCTGCCAGGTTAAAGTCATGCCAGCAACCAAAGTAGAATCTGATACAAAAATAGGTGCCTAAGGAATCCAGGGAAAGCAAAGCACATTATAAGGCCAACAGTTCACTTGATGGCCAACAATGCAAAGGAGGTGATAGAAGCTTAGGGCTGTATCTAAATGATCACTAGAACCAACTGCTCCTACCATATTAATCAGTTAAATTAATAAATCGCTAAAATGGCCGGGTGTTAGGCTGAAAAACTAAAGTAAGTGGATTAGTTGGTGTTGCACAGTCGCAGGTAAAAGACATTAATCTTCTATTTTTTTACATGTCTTAGTTTATACATAAAGGCCATTGATTTCACTGAGGCAAAATAATGGCTAACCACCCCCCCTCCCCGGCAAAAAAACTGCAAAGCTATCAATACAGAATACTAAACATGAAATTAATAACAATACAGGATACAAAACATGAAATTACTCTTATGTCATTTCAATTTGCAGGCACCCTAAGGTCAAACAAATTCATAGATAACAATAATTTTTAAAAAGGAAGAAGAAGGAGGAGGAGGAGAAGAAGATTGATATCAAAATAGTGCTACCAAATGCAGAAATAAAGTTAAGGGGTTTACAGGAGTTGAAAACATGCTAGTTACAAAGGCATGATAATGTCTGGAAGGTAGTAAAAATATTATCCGTATATTTAAAAAAATAAAGGAAACAGCTGTCTAAACATTTTAGCTTTTTTCCAAAAAATGTTTATGCACTGGTCTGAGGGTAGAAATAATCCAACTTGAGGCAATGTTTTAAACTATTAGAACACACACACACACAATGGAGTGCCTTGTGTCCCTTCCTCCTAGCCCTTTTTGATTTGAGGCATTTCCTTTCAACTTGGCTATAAAAAGGAAATCCTGAAAGTGAGGGTCACCAACAATTATCTGTCACTCCAATTGTATATGATAAAAAAAAAAAAAAAAAAAAAGCTCTTTCTTTGTGGTTTCAATTACAAAAAATGACATGGGAATGCTATCTTTTATAAACCACCATTACAAAGTTCATGCCAGCCTGATTTTATATTAAAAATATATCCAAATATAAAGTATGCCAAAATAGTTCCAAACTAAAATATGCATTTTTATTTTGCATATTTGCTTCATCTTTATATATCAGAATACCTTCTGGTTGCATAGTTGTAATCACGGTTCCCTTATAATTTTCCATTCTGCATTTTCACTTAACATTTCATCATAACATTTCCATATGCCTCCCATATTTCTAGTTATGACTTCATTAGGAATTCCATAATATTCCAAAAATTTAATGAGCTATTTATTCACTTGTGACCTTACTTATTTCTACCCTGCCTTCTTACAGAATGGGCTTCAGTGGAATCACTATCATTTTGGGTGGACAATTATGATTTCCATTATTCTTTTGTTGGACACTTAAGGGGTTTCTAATTTTTTTCTCTCCCATTTTAACTAAACCTGCAATGAGCAACTTTGTGTAAGATAGCTCCCTTTCTCAGTTGAATTATTTCTTTGGAATGAGTCAAGGGTTGTAAACAATTTTCTTAGTAACTATAATGCCTCATTGCCTTATAAAGTGTTCATACCCATTTATAATATCTGGAGTGGTAAAGTAAAACAAAATATCCAGTAATTATTTTAAGTATTAAAACTACTCTGGGGTCAATTTTCTAAATGCTCTTAAATTTTTCTTTTAGTTGTAGAATTAAATGCATAATGCACGCTTCTAGATAAACTTCAAGCATGTATCTGCCAGAGTCTAAAGTAAAATCAATATTCTCCCAACTCCTAAAACTCACTCTCTAATGTAAGCACTGCCAACAATTTGGTATATTTCTTTTCACACTTTTTTCTTTTGTATATATAAGCATATATGTACATATGTAGGATTTCTAAGCTTTTCATTTTACAACACCAAATCTCTCCCTATCTTCAAATATGAGCCCATAATATGACCTCTATGAAGTCATCATATGACTTCTAAAATATGATTTTGTCACATTCAACTATCATTTGGTTCCAGTTATACATTTGGAAACATCACAAGCTCTGTACCAATTTTTGGTTAACTGCCACTCATGAAACCTAAAACAGAAGATAATCCTCAAATTACTTTAAACACTGGTGTGTGTGTGTGTGTGTGTGTGTGTCAGAGTTACCTTCCTAATTATATTTAAGACCGTTACCAAAATGGGCTTGAATGCCCCAATAAAATGTTTATTATCATGGCGCTAGGGTGGTGGTACAAGGAAGTGTTTAGGAAGGAAGCTAGTCTGGCATCAGAAATGTGTCACCCACATGTGGATAACTAAGACCATAAAAAACACCAAAATTTTACTGAGTGAGATAAAAACAAAGTGACCTAGAGTTTCAAAAAAAATGAGTGACACAAAGTTAAAAGTCCACAGACGTTCATGAGACTTGCCAGGAAGAAGCTAGCAAAAATCTTGGAACAGTGGTTTCTCTAAAGAGTATAACTGTATTCCTAATTTGATTAAACCATACGACAGCCTCTGTAAGGAACATCATGTTTGTTATCTCTGCATGGGTTTGACTCTTTCTGGAATGTCCATGGACGTCCCATGCCTCTCCTGTTATTAGCTATACCATCAGGGCAGAATTGCCAGCCAAGTTAAACCACCCCTCCTACATTTGCTGTCCCATCGATAGATTTTATTTTTAACAATCCTTATCACTACCTGGTATTGTCTTGTTTACTTACTTACTTTAATATATATCCTCCTCCACAAGAATGTAGGCTTAAGAAAGTAAGGGCATTGTCTCTCCATCCTTTCATTCATGTCAACGAATATTAACTGAGCTCTATATATTCTGGACCAAGGGGACAGAGTAGTGACCGAAACAGGCAAAAATATGTGCCCTGGTGAAGCTTACATTCCAATAAGGAGAGATAAACGGCCCACTACAGAGTAAAATACATATTGTATTAGAAGGTAATGTGTGTTGTGGAGAAAAACAAAACAAGGAACTCAGAGAGTACCAGGGAGAGAGTAGAAGTGTGCAGCTGCAATTTTAAACACCATCCCCAGCACCTAAAATAACATGCAGTCAGTCGGTAAATACTGGTTCATGGGATAAGACCAGACTGGCGAAAGCCAAACAGCATATCCCAATTCCCTGGAAACAGTGATTGGTTTTGAGATGTGCAGCTAACAAGATCACAGTCAGATGCAAGAGACATTAGAGCCGGCAAGACCGTTAGATCCGGTGTTGCCTTAAAAGGTTTGGAGCTACCACAGCCATTTTGCTAGTCATGAAAAGAAAACCATGTAGGGAGGAAGGCAGAGCCCAGGAGAGCAAACAACCAGCACCAGTTACAGCATTTGATTAGTTCAAACGATACCTGAAGATTTGAAGGCCATTCAGGTACATAGAGCAGTAAGACCTCTGTGTCCACTAAATCACTATTCTGTGTGCGGCACAATAATCCCTGCTTTGCTTTTACTGACAGCAGTTTTCTTATGGACCATTTCCTCATTGGAAAAGTCAAAGTTACTGATGTGGTGTTGCCTAATCCGCTCGGAGCTGGGGTTCCTTGCAATCTGACGAGTCTGTATTGACATGCGTTCCAATGTATTATATAAATCTAACACAAATCACCTTCCCAGCACCTCATGCTCATCAGTATGAACTTGTTCGGATTTGGAATATTTCTACTTTCCATTCCCAGCCTCAACTCTCATCGGTCCATTGCCATACTCTACTTCCTCATCTCTTTCACAAACTTCACCTATTACTCCACTCATTACTCACTGGGTCATTAGATCTAACATATGTTTAGCAGGCCCTGACAGGCACTAGAATAAGAAGACTAATAAAGGCACAGTCCTTGTTCTCAAGGACATCTCAAAAAGGAAGGGAAATAGTTGAGTAAGAGCTGCAAAAGCAAATGCAGTCTAGTGGGTGCTTGACCAGGATGCTGTGTTGGAGACAATGGCAGGGTGAAGGGTGAGGGGATCAAATATATATTTTGGATGGTCCACAACTTCTCTCACCTCCTCTGAGCCCATTGACGGTATCAACGTATTGTCCTTTACGCACACGGCCCCCAACATGGCAGTCCTCTCTTCTCCAAAAGGTCCTGGAGGCCAGGAACTGTGTCCCATCCTTCTTTTCTATCTTCCCAACTTCCCGGCATAGAATACAGAATAAATAAACCTCCAATAGATGTTGATTAATTCAAATGTGGGTGTTTTGTACTCAAAATTTTGAAAAGGACCCTAGATGCTCTATCTAAGCCCTAATTAAGTTTCATCGCTTTTTGACGGGCTACTAATTTCCTCTTACCTGTTTTGACAGCTGAAAGCTTATCAGAATGGCGCATCCTAAACTCCACCAGGACAGGTGAAGCCTCTTCCCGTGGTATCTCCACGAGGCTTCTAAATCAGCCTCTTCTTCGTGGGTTCAAATAACTTCCTGCTTTGCTTTCGCTAACAGGAGTTCTCTTGGGAGCCCAGCAGACAATTACTTTGGAGCATTTCACTTTTGAGCGCTGTACACAGAAGCAACTGTACTGTGGCATGAATTAGTGAATCTCTACTGCCACAACACTCCTTAATCAGGCTGTTCTCAATTTAGAAAGAAAAAAAATTAAAGAATGATGAACTAAGTGGAACGTAAGTACAGCTTTTAGTACTTACACTAGAGCAAACAACAATTAACCAAAAAATGAGGGGTGGGGGAAAGGGGAGGGCACGGCATGTTCCTGAACAAAATTTTATGCATTCTTAAGAGCTGATATGATTCAAAGGGGAAAAGAAAATGTTTTTCCCATATGGAGAAGAGCGAATTGAGTTTGTACTGAAGTGTTTTTCCATACGACAATCTCATGTATCAGAGCATAAAATTTAAATATTTTAAAAGCCCTTTTCCAAATCTATGGGGTCATTTTTAGGCTCTCCTTTATATGTTTAATAAATCAACTTGCTAGCCATAACACCCAAATCACATCCACCATTCCAAAATGATTTATTAAAATGTTGGTACTATAGTACTGTTAGTGCTATAGTTAAAACGCATTATGGGTGAAGTAGGCTAGAGGAGGCTGGTCTAGAAACAAATCCACACTTATAATGTGGCCTATGGGCAAGAGCATTCTGCAGCTCAAGGGTAGGAGAGGGTAAGCCGCAAGGAAAACATATTCTTGACTTTTCTCCATTCTAATCCCACTAGCCTTCTGTCTTCTCCTCCCTTACATCCTGGCTCCACCCACAGCAATATTACAATCCTCCTTTTCCACCTTCCCATGCTTCCCCTTTTCCATGAGACAATTTGGGCAGCTCCTGGCTGCCCAGAGCCTAGTACGAGGGAGGAGACAAGTTCGGGAACTCTTCATTCTTCAGACCTCCGAGGGATACCAAGGAACCCAGCCGTGGCTGTGTCTTCTTAAGAAAGGAAGAAGGGCTGGTCAGTTTCTCTTTGAAGTACCTACTCCTACTCCAGTATATGCCATCGTATTTTTCCAGAATTAGATGCCCCTGTTCCCAACCTACATGTCTGCTAGCACAGAGTGGGAGAGCACAGCTGTGTGCAGACGTCCGTGCCCTCCTTCCAATCTCCACCTCGACATGTCATTAGGTGACCTTGAGTAAGTCACTTCAACTTGGGTCTCAGATGATCCAAGTGTGTGGTAGGCCCCTTGCTATTCAATATTTTTGTTCTCATTTTTACAGATTCCTACTTTGCTTGTATTGCTTATCTGTTTTATTCTCTCTTCTGCTCCAGGAGGGCAGGGACAATGTCTGTATCCTCCCACACTAGCACGGGACCTGGCAGGCACCTGGGAGGCATTCTAGTAGTATAAGGAGAATGAACATAATAGATAAGGAAAGATTTCAACGTTTTAAAAGCAAGCCTACTAAAGCAATAGGGAAAAAAAACGATGATCGGCTTTCTTCATTCAGCAGTCACTATGTTACCGACGGGATGTCAGCATCTTTGAGCCTCAGTGCAATATGCGGTAGAAGACAGCAATGGTTCTCAAAGAGGGAGTGGTATGAGGATGGCATGAGGTAATAAAAACCACCTCCAAAAAGTACTTTTAAACAGTGAGTGAGCTTATAAAAAGTATTATATCAGAGTAGGATTCTAAGCATTCTGTTTTTGAGCAAAACATCTCCTCAAGTAAAATTCTGAAGCATTGATGACTATCAATACATCACCTCAGTTAAGAACCAACAAATCAGATGACCACTAAGAGCCCTTCCAGCTTCAGCAATATGTAATTTTAAAACACAAACTACTTTTTACCAAATCTCTATTTACAATTTTTCCAGGTACACTTCAGTATTAATAATTTTACATCCACACATTAACCAGATGCTACAATTTCATTCCCTATATATAGCTAATTTAATGATCTATTTCACTAAGGGCTAAATTTTAATCTCTAATACTCCTAATTCTAGGAGTATTTTTTGTGAGTTTTAATAATGAAAAAAATAAATACATTTTACACGGCAAGGAAGAGAAAGAGAAACTCTCCCTTCCATCTAGAGCAGGGTTTCTAAACCTCAGCACTATCGACATTTTGGGCTGAATGATTCTTTGTTGTGGGAAATTGTCCTGTGCATTATAGGATAATTAGTAGCATCCCCGACCTCTGCTCACTAGGTATCAGTAGCTGATCCCCACCCCTACTTATGACAGTAAAAAATGTCTCCAGACATTGCCAACATCCCCTACCCTCAAACCCTTGCCAAACTGGGAACCACTAGGGGAATAACATTAAAATAATTTAATTATCTAGAATCTCAGAAAACAAAACATCCGTTATACACAAGGTAGGGCTATGGTACCAACAGGCAATTACTTAAGGGAAAGAGCAACTTACCTGAAAAAAACACTATCTCATCTGTTAGTAGCTTAAAGACCTTTATGAATAATGAGACACGAGTTTTATCAAAATAGGCATCTATTTTCTAATTTGTACATTAAGCACACACAGGTGAAAAACCTCAAACATGAGCACATGTACATTCCATGACTATTAAGGAATTCTAAATAACATTTCTTGAACATTTCAGGAACTTTCCTTTTGGAAAACGGGGACGCCCTCATTCAAAATCTCATTGTAGATCTCATGGTAAAAGGCCACGTCTAGTATAGAATAAAACAAAATGGAGATTTGGCAATTCTCTTGATATGCTTACTTTGCTTCAAACTTTTCTCTTTGGGATTTAAATTGTAGCTTTTTGCTGTCAAACATGAATAAAATTTAACCAGATATTTAGCAAATTTACAATGACTGTTCGCCACGTAGGCATTACCTACTGTAATGATTTATAGATGTTTACACTCTTACACTCTTAACTGGTTCTGAATTCCTGAGGAAAGTATAACAGAAAAACATTTGAATTCTGCAAGTCTCACACTTGACAGTGTGATCTTTCACTTAGATGGACCAGACCCAACACCTTATGAACGTTAGATAAACTTTTTTGCAATTGTAAGTCTTCAAGAAAGGTTTCTTGTCGTTGAGTTTTCCTTTGTAACAGATTTTAAAACAGGCAAAGTTTTTTTTTTTAATTTCTTAAGGAATATTCTATGTCTTTCAAGAAAAAGTGTCACGTGGAGAGACACATTGGGCACTTAACCTTAAAAAAATAAAATTATACATTTTAAAGATCTATTTACATGGTAGCATGAGAAGAATTTCCAACCTTGTTAAAGTGTGGGTAATTTATTCAAATAAAATTCTACTGATTTCAATTAAAGTAACCTTAAACTCATTTTTAATTCTATTTGCATCTCATTCACAGTGTAAAATAAGAGTTAAATGTTACCTATAGACTAGTATATTTGTTTCTACAATTAAATATAGATATTACATATGCAAATTTTTACGTTTATTATTCATCTAGAGTCTAACATAGTCCATATTTCTCCAAGTGCCTATTTTTGTTTATTTTACTGCTCCTTCATAGCTGTATGAAAAAGCTAAGGAGGAATAAAAAGAAGACGAATCAACTATTTTCATTACAATCTAGGTTTTGATAAACCAGTTCACTTGTTTTTTTGTTGTTGTTGTTTTTGTTTGTTCGTTTGTTTTGCTTTAAGGTAACCTCCTCAAAAATAATCAGGAGGTAATTAGGAGAATATATATATTTGCTCTTTAAAGATAGAGTCCCACATGTCTCCCTTATTCCCACAGATTCTGCTGACTATGTCATTTTATTTAAAGGTTTTAGAGACAGGCTTATTTTTCTGAGGGCTTCAAATAGATTACTCTGTTTCTGTTTCCCAACAACTTTTTTTTTTTTTAATAAGGGATAGTTTTTCTGAAGATTATCTGTTATTGCAAATAAATGCAAAACTTTCCATTTATGCATACAGGACTACCACTGATAAACAATTATAGATCTAAAACTTAAGAGAGACGTAAAATTATAGCTGAAGTTAATGAATCAGAGCAAAACGATGCCACACTATTTAATGTGTCCTTAACGGCCCCTTCTATACCACCAATCTGCAGCCAAGCCACTGTAGAAACGTTCTGAACTTAAATAAGAACACTTGAAATTAGAATATATTTAAAACACTGAGAGCTTCTTTAGAAAAATTTTAATATTTGCACATTTGGATACAATACCATTCTGGGAACTTATAAAGTTCATGCCAAAATATCACTGGTTCAGAGGTGACAGCAAATGACAGTGTCATGACGAAAAAGGAAATATTTATTCATCTCTGCCTTCCTCATTTTCTCTTATCTGATCTTTTTACTGAAGTTTGGTTGCCGTCTGTCAATGATACTGGCAAGTGACAAGTTCCTTGATTCTCCTTAATCTTCTCTGAACTACTTCTTTTTGGGATTTATTCCAGATCATAAACAGTATCTTAACACAGTTTCCTAACACAGAGTCAGTTCAAGAGTAACTATAAACTTCCATTTCAAAATGAAGAACCCAAGACATGGAGCAAAACTAATCATCATCACAGTCATTTACCATGTCCTAAGTAATTATTATATGGACATCATGAATTGGCTTCATAATACAAATCTTACGGCTTAACTTAACCGGGGTAACATCAGCAGATCGATATAAGGTGACTGGATATAAGGATATAGGGTGACTGAAGCTGGCCCAAGGTCTTTTAGAACCATATAGTTTGACTATGCAGAGAGTGTCTTAGTCAATTATCTGTTGCCAGGAAGGGGAACCCACTGGGTGACCCATCCTGGAAAAGGGTCAACCATGCCAGCCCCCACATACATAGCCAGATGTTAGCAGAAACTCAAAATACAACATACTATAACAGAGATGTCTACAGTTTTCCCCCTTGTTCTGTGCAGGAATATTGGTCTTGGCAATGAGGATCTCCTGCCCTAAATCTCAGATACTGAAGGTCTACGGCATACTGTTCTAGTCATCTTTAAGTAAAACCATGAAGGTAGTTTTGTTTGATTGGTTTTTCATGCCTTATCATAATGTTTTGATTATAGCTCCTTTTGTTTGAATAGTTCAGCTGTTTTTACTTTTATCTCCACCACTTCAGGAGGAAAAGCACACTGCTGATGCAAAGCCATTGGACCAGGAATCAGAGAACCTGCTTTTCTTTTGTTTGTTTGTTTAAAGATTTTATGTATTTATTTGACAGAGAGAGACACAGCGAGAGAAGGAACACAAGCAGGGGGAGTGGGAGAAGGAGAAGCTGGCTTTCCGCAGAGCAGGGAGCCCGACGCGGGGCTCGATCCCAGGACCCTGGGATCATGACCTGAGCCAAAGGCAGAGGCTTAACGACTGAGCCACCCAGGTGCCCCAGAGAACCTGCTCTTAAAGGGACTGGCTCTGCCCAGACTCACTGTGGGTCAGGGCAAATCCCCCGCTGCGCTTTCTCAGCAGGAAGAGGCCAACTCTAATGAATGACTCCAGAGGTTCCTCTCAGTTCCAAAAATCTAGTATTTCCCCTATAAGTCTGGGAATCAGCACAAGCCAGTAGGTCTCACAGCTCCTTCTATGCCACCTTCACAGGACACCGCTCCTGCCAGATAGATTCAAGAGTCCCTAAGGCGCAACCCAAAGTCTCATGTTCCCTTCTAAACCGGACGGAGGCAAAGAAACCTTCATTCATGGTCACTGAAAAACTGGCTGTCAATACCTAGACCTACAAGGGATCTTTCACTGTTTTTTAAAAAAATTTACATACCAGACTTTTATAATTTTGTCCTCTATATCTCTGAAATGCTAGAGAACAGAGGCTTACTTTTTTTTTATCTTAATACCCCACTGCAACAAACATGTAGTAAGCATCAATAAATGATACTAAGTAAATGATTTATAATTTCTTTTACAAAATGTCTAGCTTATTTTCATCAAGTCAAAAACATTAGAAGGTAGAAAAACATTTATACTACTATCTCTCATTATCATCAAGGACTGGCATCCTGCGCATTCCGACAGCTACTTTAAAAGGCATTCTTGCAACACACTTTTATTGAATACCCGGCTCTAAGCCTGGCACTAGGTTTGTAAAGTTGATTAAATGATCTTTGCCCTCCAGGAATATAGTCTACTAAGGAGAAGGAAAAAAGGTAGAGTAAAAAGACAAGTAATAGACTAACACACCAACTGCTGTTTCAGAGAGACAAATAATTTGGGTCATAAGGACAAATAAGCTAAAATATTATCAGCTTTATTTAACAGAGACAAACTAATAAAATTAGTGCACATACATATTAAATAAACATTTCAAGCTGTCAAGTCAAACTACCCATATAAACACTTTGTATCCAGAAGATGTGAATCATAATAACATTATAAAACATGTTTAGTCAGAAAACCTGTTTGAATAAAAGATTGGCAAAGTCACACATCTTGGCTTAAGTTTTCCTGACACATAAAGAACAAAGATCAGATCAAAAACATAAACTGTGATGACAATCTACTAGGGAAAAGGCATTAAGGTTACCATAGTGATGAAACAACTTTTGTCACGATTTTTTAAGTTAATAGTTTAAATCACTTTATGCCACAAAAGATAATATTTCATGCAGAGGTCTTAAATGTTATCCCAGGCTACACTGTATATCCACTTCCCCGAAAGTAATGCATCTTTGAGAAATTCTAAGTTCTCTCCATACTAAGAATATCATTGTTTCTATCACTATTCATGGATAATTTGGTGGTAAAAGGAGAGAGAAAATAAGGGGAAAAAGCATTAAACTAAAAAAGTATCTCAATCTTACCAAATAATTTAAGATACAGGATTTTACTTTAAACCACTTCAAAGGTCCTTAACAGAAGTCACCATCATTCATAACAAATAGAGTCATCTAAAAGGCCAACACAGTAAACAAATTTATACACATTCTTATCTACAAATTTACATATATACATACATTTATATATAAAACATCTCTCCCTTATGAATATACATACACACAAACTCTAATGACATATAAAGCAAGCATTCATATCTTCAAATGTCCAAAATTTATTGAGACTACAAAACTCATCTCATTTAATATCAAAAACGTGATACACTGATTCTTATACATTAGGCCCCCCCCTGCTCAAATATTTCCAATGAAATTAGTGTGTCAGTCACCTAATTCTCTTGAAATAACCATGCTCATTTCTAGGAAAAGTAATCCTGCTTGCATTTGTAAAGACTGGCTTACATATTTTTAAAATTACTTTGTACTTTTGTACATACCTAATGATATGGTGCTTACTCCAAATAACAAGTTTCTTTTTAAAAAATTATATATATTTTTAAATCACACATGAACTCAGAAGAAACCACTGAACAATGGCCCAATTAAAATAAAACACTCAAATTAGTCAATATTACCTATATGTTTTCTGCAACAATTAGTCCATTTAATATAGTTTCTTGAAGAGCCTAAAGAAATCTCGGTTTGAAAGGGGAAAAAAAAAGTGAAATTGAAAGCAAAGTTACCCAGCCTCCAACAGGGTACACCTTTTCTTTTAGATAGTAATCTCACTAGGTAGATCTCTTACCTAGATTCCTTTATAATACTCGTTCCAAGCATTACAATGAGGAAACATTAAGCAAAATGTTTAAATGCTAAAGAAAAAGCCCTAGACCAAGAGTAAGGAAATGACTTTATTGATTCATACATGCCAGAAATAGTTCCCAGCACGTTGTTCAGAGGATGTCCCAGCTCTGTCTCTGGCGTGTGACCATGGACAAGGAATTCACCTCAGTATTACCATCTTTAAAATGTAGTGGCAGTCTCAATTTTCAAGGTCCCTTCTGGCTCTAACACCATGAGAAGATCAGGCTGCAGTGGTATATTATTATGAGCATCTTAGTATCACATAATCCCATAAGCAAGGACAAACTTCTCAGTTAGCTTACTGCCAGAGAGTACTAAGTAATTCTTGATCTGTAATGTCAGCTTGCTATAGCATCCACTAAGAAGAAGACAAATAACAGAATGTGCCGTCTCCAAGTCTGTCATTACCATACGTTTTTATACAGAGCTCCAAATAACCTAAAAGTACTAATTCTCAATAGTATCATTCCCATTTGACAAAAGCAGAAACTGAGTTTGAGCCATGGTGATAATCTAGCCCTGCGTCAGCAAGGCAGAGCCTGACATGACAAGTCAAAAGTTCCTGGCTCTCAACCACTACCTTTTAGGAGTAATGCAGTAAGATCTTCCTGAGTCATTCTTTTTTTTTTTTTTTAACAGATTTATTTATTTATTCACTTCTGAGAGAGAGAAAGAGAGCGTGGCGCGTGCGCATGAGCAGAGGGGAGAGGCAGAGGGAGAAGCAGACTCCCCGCTGAGCAGGGAGCCAGACTAGAGACTCCATCCCAGGACCCTGAGATCATGACCTGAGTCAAAGGGACCTGAGCTGAAGGCAGTCGCTTAACCAACCGAGCCACCCAGGCACACTTCCTCAGTCATTCCAAAGCAGTTGTAAACTAAGCGCAGGAATCAAGTTGAAAAGTTTAAGGCAAATTTATGTCTCACTTAAAACTTGGGAGTGGCCATTAAATTTATTTTGAATGCTTTTAACATTACAAATGCAGGATACTTGTATTTCTTTTACCTCCACCTCTCTAACAATCTCACAGTTAAGGACCCCTTTCCGGCCAGGGAAATATCCATATTTTGACTATGTGTACACAAGATATACAAATGTATGCATTTTATAGGATATTTTTTATTAACAAAAATTGAATAAAATATATGATCATATATTTACATATACATACATATATACAATTTCCTTTATTCCCTTAAAAAAGATGATGCACATTTTCCCAAGAATACAGCTATCTACCAATTGTTTTTTTTATGCTATGTTAATCACCATACATTACATCATTAGTTTTTGATGTAGTGTTCCATGATTTATTGTTTGCGTATAACACCCAGTGCTCCATGCAGAACGTGCCCTCTTTAATACCCATCACCAGGCTAACCCATCCCCCCATCCCCCTCCCCTCAAGAACCCTCAGTTTGTTTTTCAGAGTCCATCGTCTCTCATGGTTCGTCTCCCCCTCTGATTTCCCCCCTTCATTTTTCCCTTCCTGCTATCTTCTTCTTTTTTTTTTTAACATATAATGTATTATTTGTTTCAGAGGTACAGGTCTGTGATTCAACAGTCTTACACGATTCACAGCACTCACCATAGCACATACCCTCCCCAATGTCTATCACCCAGCCACCCCATCCTTCCCACCCCCCACCACTCCAGCAACCCTCAGTTTGTTTCCTGAGATTAAGAATTCCTCAATTGCTTTTAATATAGCTGCATTATATTCTATAGTTTGAACATATAATTGATTCAAAAAGTTTTCACTGATTTTTAATCGCTAAAAATACATTTTTAAGAACTTAGATCAATAACATATAGGTTATTAACAATAGACATCATATGCTTTATCCCTATGTATTGGTATTTTCTGAAGGATAGATTTCTAGAGGAATAGGATCAGTGAGACAAACAATGTATTTTAGGTGTTAAAAATTCACAGTCTTATCAACAGCATGTAAAAATGTCAATAACCCCATATCCTTATTGGCATTAGATATGATATAAGTCTGGTTAAGTTAACCAATCTGATGGGATAAAAATCACATCTTATTGTTTTCAGTTGTATTATCCTGACTGGTCAAGAGGTTGAGCACATTTATAAATCTTCACTGGTCATACCTGCAAGTTGCTTATGGTTCATACTCTCTCCAAATTGTTCTGCTTTTCTTTCGATTAAGGTGCTAAAACCCTTTACATAATAACTATATTAATTTTCTACCTTTTTTTGTTTTTAATTTAATTTTATTATGTTATGTTAATCACCGTACATTACATCATTAGTTTTTGATGTAGTGTTCCATGATTCATTGTTTGCATATAACACCCAGTGCTCCATTCAGTACATGCCTTCTTTAATTCCCATCACCAGGCTAACCCATCCCCCCACCCCCCTCCCCTCTAGAACCCTCAGTTTTTTTTCTTCCTTTGTTTACTGTGCCTTTGCAAATGAGAATGTTTTACTTTTTATGTAACCAAATCTGTCAATCTTTGCTTTTTGGATCAAAGTTTGTTAGCAAGCTTAAGAAGACATTCTTGATGAGGAGGTTTCCTTAGTATTCTATGTTTTCTCCCAATATTTTTATTTAGATTGCTTTTTGGTTTTATTTATGTTGTTAATATATTTGGAATCTATTTATTTTTATTTATTTATTTATTTTAATAATCTCTATATCCAATGTGGGGCTCGAACTCATGACCCTGAGACTAAGAGTCACATGCTCTACCAACTGAGACAGCCAGGAGCCCCTAGAATTTATTTCTGTATATAAAATTGAATAAGGCTAAAAGCTATGCCATATAATTTTTTGAATATTCCATGCTCTTTCTTTTTAATTGAAATGTCATTTTATCATTTAAGTACGTTTTACTATGTACTAGAACTGGTTTCATGATTTTGTGTAATGATACCCATTTCTGTGCCAAGTACTGCTATATAGCTTTAAGTTTTAATTCTTGGTATAAAGACAACATTCTCCTGTAGTTTCATGTTTAGTTTCATTTCTACAGATGAAAAAGTTTTCTTATGGTTTTTAAAATTAAAGTAATAAAAATCTAAACATAAAATATTGTATAGAGTGTTCAAATTTGATCTAGATAAGGAAGCCATTGATCTATCTTCTGAATTCCCCGTGTAAAGATTCTTAAAAGTATTTAAAAATAAAAAAAAATGTAGAATATTTACACAGCTAACAGGTTTTAATATAAAAACTTACAATTTCTCCAGGTTCTAAACTCTGTATCCATTTATTTAATTTACCAATACAAGTAATTAAAGAATACGAGAAAAATATTCTCTTTGACCTTTCATTTTTTTAAGTAGGAAAGCAAATTCAAAAATCTCTAATAAAGTTTCCTTATTTTTATATGCTACAATTTATATGAGACTGTCTCACTTTAAACAGGCCCATCAGTCTGGCCTAATTTAAGGAAAAACATTGAGGCCATTGAAAATTAACTGAAATGTCAACCCACTTTAGAAGAAAGCTATTAGTAAAACAAGGGTGAAGTTACAAGCACTTGTGAAAAGCACAATAAATAAACAATGAGACCCATTCAAAGATACTGGGGAGACATTCAGGCTTTGCAGAGTTAGAACAAGAGACAGCAGAACCAGTTCCCACATGGGCAAGAGTTTGTTTATTTTATTTTGCTTATCTGAAATCAGAGTAAATGATCCCAGTGGTTTGGAATGACTCAAAAATGTTTCTCAGCATCTAGGCAAGAAAAACTGCCTGTTTTTCAAGTAGCTTAACTGCTTTGTACAAACTCTTTTGCTCATGTGGACCATAAAGTTCATGTTTGAAAACTGAGCCATTTAAGACCACAAAAGGCATTATTCTTTCTTTCTGTCATCTGTCATTTTTTAGTCCTACTTTTAAGAGGTGATCAAAAGAAATAAAGAATACTTTCTACATAACTTTGGAAGTACTGTAGTCTGCACCCATGAATTACGGTTTATGAAAGTACATTTACAGAATTAGTATTTCATACCTCAGGAACAGTGAAATGAACTTAAATGGCTACTTTAATCATAATTGAAGTTTACTAGCAAACCAACAAATATTTAGAATGAGAATTATAATGATCTGTTCTCATGATTTAATTTGGGGCCAGGCTAACTGATGAGAAAGCCTAGAACATACTTCTTTTAGAGTGCAAGTATGGAGGGAAAGTGATAGCAATCATCCTTTTTTTCACATAAAAGGTAAAAGGTGACTATATTCTTTGAATAGAAAGAAATAAAATGAGATTAGTAACATGAAAACTTTTTACTCAAGCGCAACTTCAGAATGAAATCATTTGTCATAAATTTCCTGCTTTAAAAGCAGAAAACAGCAGGTTATCAAAGGTTTTGGTGTATGTGGGGGAGCAGTTTAGAAAAATCAATGATGACATATGTTCTACTAGCATCTAATAGTATAAAAATATTTTTAAGAACACATACTTAATTATCACTAAACTATATCTAGCCTAAAACCAGTTTTCTAAGTGTTTTTCATGGCTCACAAAGGTGATTATATACTCAGTGAATCTTAAACGATGGAAATAACACCCATCTCTAGAACTCTATTACCAATTAAACCAGTGAATTTCAGCTTTACACAACACTTTGAGAGCATAGGATTTACTAAAAAGGTACATTTAAGCAATAGATTTTTTTCCCCAAGAAGACATCCTCAGAAGAAAAAAAGTTTTATGTCTGCCTCCCAAAAATAAGAACGTGCTTCACCTTCATAAGCGATGAGGCGGTCCACCACAAATACAAGAGGTAAAGCTACAAACTCTTTAGTGCAGGAAAATTAGCTCTTTGTCATATCCTTGGAACATCTATTCCTTGGTTAGCTTACTCTGGAAGGTTTCTAAAGCAGTTGGCTGTCATTAATCTAATTACATATTGGGCCAGCTAATTAGAGAGGGCACTTTTCTATTTAAAAAATACTGCCTCAGGTAAGGCTTGAATTAGTAGCCAACTTTCACCCCGCACCCCTACTCACTCTAGAATCATCGCTCTGTCTGGAACACCTACTATTCCACTGTTGGAATGCAGCCTCCCCCCTCCACCTGACCATGGAGTTTCCCTCTCCGGAAAGCCACAAATTACAGTGCTAAATTTCAGCCAACAAAAGAAGGCATTTGGAGGTAAAGCCAAAACGAGGTTGAAAGAAAAATTTCCACTAAGAAATCAGCAGTAATGATTGATACGTGGAGCTACATAAAAAGCAAACAAATATGGGCTACATACCATTACAGTCCTCACTTCTCAGGAAAATGAGAGAACACCAAAAGACTCGTATTCTGACCCCAAAGGAAAGATATTCAGCAGAAGTAAACAAGATACACTAACAACAAATTTTCTGAAAAAGAAAGAAATCAACCCCATTTACAATAGCATCAAAAACAACAAAATCTTAGGAATAAATTAAACTAAGGAGGTGAAAGATCTCTATTCCAAACACTATAAAACATCAATGAAAGAAACTGAAGAAGATACAAATAAATGGAAAGGTATCCCGTGTTCATGGATTGGGAAAATTAATATTGTTAAAACGTCAGTACTACTGAAAGCCATCTATAGATTCAGTTCAATCCTTACCAAGAGTCCAATGGCATTTTTTGCAGAAGAAGAAAGAACACTCCTAAAATGTGTATGGAACCACAAAAGACCCCAAAGAGCCAAAGAAATCTTGAGAAATAAGAACAAAGCAGGAGGCATCACACTTCCTGATTTCAAGCAATACCATAAAGCTAGAGTCATCAAAACAGTATAGTACTGGCTTAAAACCAGACAAATAGACCAATGGTACATAATTAAAAGGAACCCAAGCATATATAGTCAACTAATAGTTAACGAGCCAAGAATACTCAATGGAGAAAAGACAGTCTCTTCAATCAACAGTGCTGGGATAATTAGGTATTCACATGTAAAAGAATGAAATGGACCCATATCTTATACTACTCACAAAAATTAACTCAAAATGGATTAAAGACTTAAGTGTAAGACCAGAAACATGAAACTCCTTGAAGAAAACATAGAAATAAATTTCTTTGACATTTTTTGAATATGAAACCAAAAATATAAGCAGCAAATCAAAATAAACAACTGAAACTACATCAAACTAAAAAGCTTGCACACAGCAAAAGAAACCATCAACAAAGTGAAAAGACAACCTATGAAATGGGAAAAAATATTTGCAAACCATATATCTGATGATGAGGTTATTGTCCAAAATAAAGAACTCAATACAACTTTATAGCAAAAAAAACACAAATAACCCAATTTAAAAATGGGCAAAAGACCTGAGTAGACATTTTTCCAAAGAAGATACACAAAAGGCCAACAGGTACAGGAAAAGATGCTCAACATCATTAAAATACCAAGAAAAAGCAAACTAAAGGCACAATGAGATATTATCTCACACCTAAGAATGTGTTATCATCAAAAAGATAAGAATAAATGTGGATATGAGAAAAACGAACCCTTGTATACTGTTGGTGGGATTGTGAATTGGTGCAGCCACCCTGGAAAACAATATGGAGAGCCCTCAAAAAATTAAAAATAGAACTACCAGATGATCCAGTAATTCCACTTCTGGGAATATATCCAAAGGAAACAAAAACAGTCACTCAAAAAGATACCCGCACCCCCATGTTCACAGCAGCATTATTTACATTAGCCAAGACATGAAAACAACCTAAGTGTCCACTGATGGATGAATGGATAAAAAAGCTGTGGTATATATAATCAATGGAATATTATTCGGCCATTAAAATGAGGAACTCCTACCATTTGTGACAGCATGGTAGGACTGTGAAGGCACCATGTTAAGTTAAATAAGACAGAGAAATACAAATACTGTATGATCTCATTTATTTATGGGATCTAAAAGCAAACAAAAAACCCCAAACTCATATAAAAAGAGATTAAACTTGTGGTTACTGGAGGGGAAGAGTGGCGGGGGAGGGATGGTTGGAGGAAGGTGGTCAAAGATACAAACTTCCAGTTATAAAATAAATAAGTATGAGGGCTATAATGTACAACATGGCAACTATAGCTAACACTGCTACATGATATACAGGAAAGTCATTAAGAGAATAAATCCTATGAGTTTTCATAGTTTTCAAACCATCATGCTGTGTGCCTTAAATTTATAAGTGATACATGTCAATTATTTCTCAATAAAACTGGAAAAAAATTTAAAAAGTAAACAAACTGAGCTACAGATTTCATTCTCTTTGCTCTAAGTTCTACTGTAATTCTTAAGTTGATGTGTCAAGCATTATAGAATTACTGACTAAAGGACCAAATCCCTTACTTCATACGGATCACTTGGTTTGTGCAGGTGCACTCTCATTTTCTTCCTTTTTTGTTTTGTTGTGTCATTGTTGTCTCCTTTAGTTTAACATGTGAGACTTAGGGCACAGATAAGCAAGACAAAAACGGTGCATGCAAGGTCTCAGAGGTAGACCAGAAGCATGAGTTAAGGACAGAGCTCTTTCCCTTCCTGGGAGACTCCACTCCATAAGCACTTGTTGAATATCTCAGTCAAAACACTACCTCCTCTCGCCTTCCCTGAAGTTCTGACACCAAAGATGGCATCTGCAGGTATAACGGGTCTACCAAGGATGATCAAAGAATTTTTCTCAGCAAAACACACTAAACTGAGACGAGGGGGTATACTCCAAGAATCTAAAGTGGAGCTAAAAGAAATCATGGCCCTAGGGGCGCCTGGGTGGCTCAGTCGTTGGGCGTCTGCCTTCGGCTCAGGTCATGATCACAGGGTCCCGGGATCGAGCCCCGCATCGGGCTCCCTGCTCTGCGGGAAGCCTGCTTCTCCCTCTCCCACTCCCCCTGCTTGTGTTCCCTCTCTCGCTGGGTCTCTCTCTGTCAAATAAATAAATAAAATCTTAAAAAAAAAAAAAGAAATCACAGCCCTAATTTCATTTTGCATTGAAGATAACCGGATTTTGTTGGCACTCTGTTTGTATTTATACAAATGACACCACATTATGTGGAAAACAAGAACGTCTGCGGGTAGAGTTCTGCCTTGTCAACTTTGGCCCCAGTCAATGTGGTGATTACAGCTGCACTTTCCCTGCTCCGTGGTAACTTGAACATAGAGTGTGTTGAAATGAGGGTGAATAATTGCCATACTTCCAGTGTTTCGGGGCTTTTACCTCCACAAAACAATTCTGAGAATGTAGTCTGGCAGCACCAACCTAGGAAACCAGCGAGGCCACCATGGTTAGCTGACTTATCAGCTGACAATGAACCTTCTGAACCACCATGGTTAGCTGACTTATCAGCCGACAATGAACCCATCCACAGGGAGAGATGCGACCTCCTTAAGAAAAGTTTTCTCCGAACAAATGACTTGTCTAGATTATTTAATGAATGGTTCCTACCTTGACTATAAAATGTAGTTATAACTGGTCCAGTATTAAAACATGGTCAACTACGTGACATTTCTTAGTTGGAATTTCCTCTATATTTTTAAATCTACCAGATGTACCTTGTGGCTGACACTTGGACGCTCGGTGCCTGGCATGTGAAATCTTTCTTTGGAGCAAATACGATGCTCCGTGTTTTTTCCCAGACCACATTAACCAGTGAGGTTATAACTGAAGTATTTATATTGCTTTTTTAAGGGTATACTTCTCTTCTTTAAAAATCTTATTGAAATGTATTCCAGTTCTATGATAAGTTTGTTTAAAGGACACTTTAACGGCCACTTCATAATATGAATTCTTATGATGGATCTATTGAATCTGTTATCCAAAAATAATCAATGATAAAGAAAGCACAATGGTAACTGAGTATTCAAGGGAGAATTTCCTAATTACATCTTACACATTTCTTAGCCTTTTCATCTATTGGGTGTGTCCCAAATAACTTAACAATACATCTTGTAATGACTCATGTCTACAGTTACAAGGACTCCTATTTGCGCTCTTAAAGATTTGGACGCTTGAAGTCTGGCCTGGAATGAGAAAGTAAAAGTAATTTATCAACACTTTTATGTATTTTTCACATTCAAAAATTGTTCGTGCTATGCATGTGGAATTTTTAAAAATTATTTTCTTCCAAGATGACTTTACCTGACCCAAAGTAATTCTAGATTTTAAAACTGGAAGGGGAAAACTGCTCGAAAGAAGCCTAATGTTTTGTGTTTTTATCACTGCACAATATATACAGTGTACTTACTTACAGTTTTGTTATCCTGATACCTGAGATATGGAATGTTCACAAAATCCCCTGAATGTAATATTTCAGAATCATTTTTAACAAAAAAATTATTAGTAAAAAAGTTTATATTCACAAAACACTGCATTATTCAATTAAAGCATAATTTCTGAAATGTAAAATTTTGTACACAAACACACACAAGGTTGAGACTTTTATAACAGTGAGAAGAAGTTATTTCCTAGAAAAAGGAATGCAGGGTTTGATATAAAGAGCTCTCCCAGCCACAGCCCCACCTTCCTCTGCCATTGCCTTTCTGCACTTTGAGAGCGAGGCCTTTGTCATCTATGATTTATAAAAGCCAAGGGAACAGAGGGGGAAGAAAGATAGTACACATCAGGTGTTATCTTGGTACTTCCTGTGGCTTCCCGTTGTAAGGGGCTTTATTCCTGGGGATATTATAAAATGAGAAAGCTTTCTACTTGACAACAATGCATAAATAATAGAATATAAGAAACACAATCCTTCTGAAGTAGGTGCATTCAGGCTGTGAAGCAGTTATGTTGTGATATAGGTTTCATATAAACATTTGAGACCCCAAAGGCAAAATACTGGGGAGCAGAGGGAAAGACACTTCACAGTCCCATAAACTTCATCTTGCTCTAGGGCTCAGGCAAAACTTTCTTAAATATAGCAAACTGAAACACTAACTACAAAGAAAGAAATGTGGCCTTGCCTAAAAATAAAATACAACCATACACACACACACACACACACACACACACACACACACACACACATGCACCATGTAGGGCCCTGGGAAAATTCCACTTGATTACTTTTTAAAAAAAAGAAATCCAGACGTACCTGCACAAGAAGAACAGACTACATTCTGTTGATGAATTCTTTGTACTCTATAGAAGGATGGTTAGCAGTCAAAATTAACCAAAAGAGATACATTCTCTAAGGTGCGATGCAATTGAGTATTTCTAAAGAATATTTTTACACTGGCCTAATCAGAAAAAATAATTTTAAAAAGTATGCTACATATTACTCTATTTTAAAAGTATGTATTTATCAACTTATCCTAATGATTCAATAGACACAAACACTTTAATTCTGTATTCTGTCTCTTATGTGAAAAGATCAATAAATAAAGATTTGCTAAGCCAAGTACAATTATGAAAACTCAATGAATTATCAAGTTACCTACCTAATATCTACTCCGTTTAAAGTATGCCAATTGTACTTTCTTCAACTGCAGTATTACTGATAATAGTATTGTATAAGTAAAAAGAAAAGCTTTCACTGATTAACTTGCTGTTTTTCTACACAGTTGTTTTTCACTGCCAAGGTTTTTTACATCTCTCACAATTAATACGAAACAACAAAAATGAAAAAGGGCTTAAATTTTTAAAAAAAGATAAATTCTCAGTAGCCAATAATGCTGATTATTAAGCTCTATTTTAATATTGATCAACTTAGCTCACTTTTTCAAAAAGTGATACTTGTCCTGCAAGAATAATAAGGAAAGTAACTATAGAGTTCTATTTTAAAAGAAAAAAGGGATTTACATTTGATTTTGTAAATTAACATTATTTACTTCAATCAAACAAAATTATTTGGGACTAATATATAAAATCCATGAAAAAGTTCAGCAGAGTAAAAGCATGCATAAGCATTTTTTTGGTCCAAGGATCTTATTCAAATTAAATAAAAATTATACCTTTACCTGGCAAGATACAATTTATATTAATGTATTTGAGATGGAATAGCAGATTATTTGAAATTCATCATCCTAAAGATATGAGTGGAAACTTTAATGAAAACTAAATGGAATAGTGAGAAATGCTAAAATCTTTTTTTAAGAAAGAATAAAATCACAAAAAAATTAAGCTTTATGAAAGGAGACTCATGTAAAAATCAAGAATAGTCAATTCTCACTAGGTTAAGTAAGTCATAGAAATGAAACAGATAATCTATCATTTTAAGATTTCTTATTTGCCAATGGACCCGACTATAGCTAAAATTCTAAGGGATCAGTGTTTTTTAAAAAAAATTTTTTTTAGGGGCGCCTGGGTGGCTCAGTTGTTTAGTGTCTGCCTTCAGCTCAGGTCATGATCCCAGGGTCCTGGGATCGAGGCCCGCATCGGGCTCCCTGCTTGGTGGGAAGCCTGCTTCTTCCTCCCCCACTCCCCCTGCTGTGTTCCCTCTCTCGCTATATCTCTCTCTGTCAAATAAATGAATAAAATCTTTTAAAAAAAAATTTGGGGGTGCCTGGGTGGCTCAGTCATTAAGCGTCTGCCTTCGGCTCAGGTCATGATCACAGGGTCCTGGGATCAGCCCACATCGGGCTCCCTGCTCAGCGGGAAGCCTGCTTCTCCCTCTCCCACTCCCCCTGCTTGTGTTCCCTCTCTTGCTGTCTCTCTCTCTGTCAAATAAATAAATAAAATCTTTAAAAATAAAAAAAATAAAATAAAATAAATTAAAAAAATTTTTTTTAATTATGAAAATACAGGGCTATGTATTCAGTTTTGCTCTATTACATTTCTGCCATTTTTCTCTTCTCTGCCTAGGAGAAAGAGAATTAAAGTTTGTGGAGTGCCTGGTGTGAGACAAGGCACGGTGCCTTGTTTTTTACCTATGTTATCTCATTTAATCTTTACAACCAGCCCTGTCAGTTTACTGGTATTAATCCTATTTCTTCGACCAGAAAATTGGAAATCATAAATATTGAATAAGTTACCTGAGACCACACAGCTATCCATTAGGTGTTCTGGTCCCCAAGCCATGCTCCATTTCTATATTATAAGATAGTACTAAACACTGTGGTATCATCTTTCAGAATGTTGCTGCATTTTTTCTGTTGGTAAAGCTCAGGTTCTGAACAAACACACACATTAACAACTTGCCTAAGCCAGCCAATTTATTATATCTTTTTAAGTTAATTTCTTTCCACTCAATGTAGGTATAGAGATATGCAGAAAAATCCATTCATGGGGTGCCTGGATGGTGAAGTCAATTAAGTGTCCCACTCTTGGTTTCAGACCAGGGTCACGAGATCAAGCCCTGCATGGGGATCCTCACTCAGCACAGAGTCTGCTTAAGACTCTCTCTCCCTCTCCTTCTGCCCCTCCCCACTGCTTGCTCACAGTCTCTCTCTAACAGAAAAAAGAAAAGAAAAAAGGAAATCCATTCATAAGTTATAATCATAAGTTATCCAGACTCAAACTCAACCCTCTGCCAGCTAGTGTATATATATTACTACATATCCATATATATTTATACATATATATGTCATTAAAATATTAAAATAGTTGACATTTAATGAATGCCTAACTGCCAAGCACCATTCTAGATGGCTTACAGAGCTACCTCATTTAATCTATAAGCAGCTGAGAAAGATAATCAGAAGTGAATGAGAAGAATATAAAAAGATCACATATAATTTTGATTTAAACTACACTCTCTTGAACTAAATACATGATAAAGGAGATAAACATCTATATAGCATACTTATGTTTGAGGCAAATACTGCTATTATATAACATGGGTCTTTATAATTCAATTTCATTTTCATTGTCAGTATATAAATATAACTTAAACTTATGGGATATGAGGCATACAAAAGAAATCAAGAACTTATCAAATATTATTTTGTGAATAAATAGTTAATAGAAGACTTCACCTTGGAGAAGAGATTTTATCTAAGAAGAAAAAGCAAATGTCTGAAATAAAATATCTACAATCCAATTTTTACATTATTATAGAACTAAAATTCATAAATTATTTTAGTTGTTATATTGGATGAATGACCATTCACTCAGTTAATGTATGGAGAGTTTGTGTAAAATGAAAAAATTAAAATAGCTCTTTAGTAAAATTTTGTTTGGAAAAATTAAGCTGTGTAATCCTTTTCTGAAGAAATTTCTAGTAATCCCTAATTAGATTTTTTAAAAAGAAACTACGTAGATTAGTACTATAGGGTCAAATAACAAACAAAGAACAAAATGCATAAAAGACAATCAAAACATGTAACAATCAAAACATGAGCACAGTGCTTTTAGCCAAGCACTGCCTGGCAACACTACAGACATTTAAAAAGTAGTCATAGGCAAAACCAATGTCTTTGACACATTAACATTTTGGATACAAAAGACAAAAGAAATATATACAAAGAACTTTGAAAATGTAAACCAAAAAAGAAGGCAAGTTATTAAGAAGAGCATTCTAATACATTTTCAAGTTTATTTCTTCTTTCCTTCTCTTTCTATCTAAACTTCACCTTAGACCTTTCAAATTCTTGCATTTTCCTGAAGCTACATCACTCTTTATTACAAAAGACCACATGAGTGGAAATGCATTTTTTCTATTATAAACATCTCTCTTTTAGTTTTTAATACCAAGAAATTCTGAGTTCTTAGAGAATCCCATATATGGAATTAATCTCTGGGACAAACCAATGAGAATCTGACTTAAACCAATTGGAGAGTCACCTTCTTGTCCAAGATGTACTACATTTTAGAAGGGTCACTTTCTGCAGTTTCAAATTAATGTTCTTATTTGCACAGCTGACATCTACAAACATGGCAGACATGGAGATTTTATACAATATTGTCTTAATTTCAGTTTATGTTCTGTTTTGTGTCACAAGAGAACATCCCAACCTCTAGCAGTAGAACCTTACATCTGAAATGTTTTGAGTCTAAGGCAATTCAGACTGCACAGCTGTCTACTCAGGAGTCCCATTAAACAGACTTTTAAAATTCCTAGAAGAAGGCATGATTTATTATAAGCAAATGGCCACGCTGGCTTTTTTAGTAACAGAATTTTAAGTGAAAATAAAATTATATAAGATACACCTTGTTTGGATTTTTTAAAACTCTTAAACTTAACTTTTAAATGGCTGTGAATCTGAAGGCTGGAATAATTAAATGTCAACCAGAGCTGATTAATGAACACATGAAAAAATGGGGGAACTGATCCTATTCTAAGAAGCACTTCACTTGAGGGACAAACACTAGGAGAATAGAGTCATTACTGTACAACAGGAAAAAAGAGTCAGAGGCTGTCAAGTAATTGTGAGAGAAAATAGAATTCATTTGCAATTTTTAAGTCCATTTAACGCCCAGCAATTTCATCACCTACCCTACATTTAAAACTGGGACACAATCCAGAAACTGAAGGGAATCAGATATTTGCGAAAATATGTTTGCATTATACTATCCAACAATTGTCCTGGCAACATTACTATACATATTTCAACATATGTTGATTTTAAAGAATAAGTTTTGGATTTAGTCTTCTACTGTATCACACTTTAATTAAGGAGATATTACCAGCCAAGTGACCAAAAGATTTCATTTTCAAAATAGTAATTCTTTTTTTTATAAGATTTTTTATTTATTTGCGAGAGAGAGAATGAGAGACAGAGAGCATGAGAGGGAAGAGGGTCAGAGGGAGAAGCAGACGCCCCGCTGAGCAGGGAGCCCGATGTGGGACTCGATCGCTGGCCTCCAGGATCATGACCTGAGCCGAAGGCAGTCGCTTAACCAACTGAGCCACCCAGGCGCCCCCAAAATAGTAATTTATCATTTATCATTTTAAATGATTTAATAAAAAATACATGACTCAATATATTTTAAGAGAATAAAAATAATCCCTATGAGATGCTTTCTACATTTTTCATTTGAACCACAAAGAAGATACTGGAAGCAAAATACAAAAAAAAAAAAAAAATTCCTCCAAACTATTTCTTCAAGTTACCTGAATGGCCACCTTTCTTTTATAAGATTATAAGAGTCACTGCTTATTCTCTTCTCATAAAAACCATTCTGCAGCAGGACAATATACAGTTGACCCTTGAACAACATGGGTTTGAACTGTATGGATCCACTTAAACATGGATTTTTTTTTTTTCAATAACTACAGTACAGTACTATAAATGTATTTTCTCTTCCTTATGATTTTCTTAATAACATTTTCTTTTCTCTAGCTGAGTATATTGTTAGCATACAGTATATAATACATATGACACACAAAATATGTGTTAATCTAGTATTTATGTTATCGGTAAGGATTCTGGTCAACTGCTAATAGTAGGCTATTAGCAGTTAAGTGTTTGGGGAGTCAAAAGTTGTATGCAGATTTTTGACTGCATGGTAGATCAACTCTCCTAACCCCTGCATTGTTCACGGGTCAACTATATTTTATTTGCATTTTTTCAAAATAATTAGAAACAACTAGTTCTTGATTCCACTGATTTTTCATTTAAGCATCACAGTCCTACTTAAAGGATTATGAACTTACATCATTAAGTGTCTGCTCTCTGCATATAAAATCCTGAAATTAGCCTTTTAAGACATAAATACCAACCCCTAACAACCCAATTTTCATTTCACATCCTGATGAATTCTTGTTATCCACCTTTTCGTCAGTAGCCTTCTAGGACTGTTCTTTATTGGAGGCCCTCCTACCTGGCAGAAGTTTCCTTCACTTTTTTTTTTCTGCCAATAGCCTCAACATGGTCCATTTTTCTGCCTTTTTATTTCCTCAGGGCCATTAGAGGAATATGCCATTTGATATGATTTCAGATACTTTAATATAATGGAGTAACAGGAATTAACAAATGTAAATTCTGAGCTTAGTGAGTACTAAACACTGAACCAAGTATTTATATTTTCTTCAACAATAACCTTTGGAAAACACTACAATCTTAGTTTTACAGAAAAGGAAACTGAGACTCAGTGTGGTTAAATAACTAATCCAAGATCACATAATTCGCAGAATTTGAAGTCAAGTTCATGCTCTTCTCCCTGTATGTACTCTGCTGCTTCTGATTATTCACTAACATTTACATGTGGGAATCAGAGTCTCTCATTTAGGATGCAGAAATATGCCCATGAGAATAAAGCCAATAAATAAAGTATCCAAAAAAGATCCTATTCACTGACTTTTTTTTTTTGTATGGAAAAGGAATTACATCTGCTAGAATTAGATTCAGCTGCATATGACAAACCCAAAATAACAATGGCTTAAATAAGATAGGAGTTGAATTCTCTCACAGAAAATAAATCAAACTGGGTAATCCAGATTTAGTATGGCAATTTCACAAAGTCATCAAGGACCCAGACTCCTTTTAGCTGACTACTCCCTATTCTCTAATGTATGATTCTCATCCCAAATGGCTGTCAGAGCTCCAGCCATTACAACTGTGTTCCAGGAAGCAGGATGAAGGAATGGGGGGGGGGGGATGTGTTACCTCTCTTTTTTAAGGCTGTATCTCAAAACACCACTCAATACTCCAGCTTCTTCCTACTAGACAGAACTTAGTCACATGCACTCACCTAGCTATAAAGGGGGCTGGGAAATGTGTTTCTGGCTGGGCAGCAAGGTGCTCAACTAAAAACCAGAATTTTATTATTACTAAAATGGGAGGTAATAATGAATATTTGGAGGAACCTAGGGAAAAAAATAAATCTTTTTTTCCCCCTGGGTTTGAATACAGGACATTAGATAAGGTGATAAATTCTGGGGGTGTCACTGAGTTTAAATGGTCCTTCATGTTCTAAAATTTTAATATCCAGAGGTCCTAAACAAATAACCAAATAGAGAAAACTGGAGAAAATGCAACTGTTGATAAGTAATCAAATCTGAAAGGTGCTTCAATAAGTAATCTAGGTCCAAGTACGTATATGATTTACAACTATCCTCAAACATGTAAGAGTTACATTAGTATTTAAAAACAATTTGTACATCTGTAACTTGAATATGAGTAGACCTCCTTAGTCCCTGATGCCATGTACAAGGCAGTCTTTTTTATGATGAAGCACTTGAGAAAAACACATGCATAACTTCAAAAGCTCTAACCCCCCAAAAAGTGACTTTTTACAAAAGTATTTTGGGAAGATAGAAGAAGGAGTCACTTCACAGACAACAAATGTCTTTGAAATTCTCTTTAAATATTTTTCCTTTAATGTTCCACTCCTCATGGCATTTACCCTACACTCCTCTCTCTCAGAAACCTTCCCAACTTCCCACAATCACTTCCTATAATCCATCTGACTGCACTCAGTGAGACAAAGCCAGCCAAATAATCCTCAAATAGAACCAGATCATGTGTTGTCACTTAAACATGGACTTGGGGCTCCTTGTCTCAGCATTCCCAACACGTCCATGCAAGCACATACACACACATGCAACCCTGCAATTTCTTTAATTGTAAAGTGACGTACTTTCAATTAATTCAATCCATAATCAAGATAGTAAAGTTTTTCCTTAAATCCCATGTATTTCTGAAAAGTTAGCAGACAAATGAATTTCCCTATCTCCCCATAATCTTAAATGCTAGACTAAACATTCCCTGCCTCTGCAAGCTCTCTTTATATGGTTCCATTCTATGCATTTTAGTGTGTTCAGTCATTCTTTACATTAGATTTCCAAGGATCGTGGCTCAAAATTAAACACAGAAATAATGTCATATCAAAATATATATGACATAATGGTATTACTTGCCATATCAAATAATATTTGGAGACTGGCAATATTATCTGTCCACTTTTTTCAAAATCAGAGAATCCTATTTAATCCACTGCACTTTTGTGGATTTGGGTCCACCTGATGATCCACTTGGTGACAGTCCAGTATTCTTACACCCTTTAGAGAGGCATAAGGTATAACAGTCAAACAGTGGACTTTGGAACCATAGTCTCTAGGCTGAGATCTCCACATCAGCATTTACAAACTGTGTGACATTGGGCAAGTTATTCCCTCTGTGACTCAGTTTCTTTAACTGTAAAATGAGAATAATAATAGTATCTACCTCTTGGAGTTATTCTAAAAATTAAATAAACTACTACATGAGAAACAGGTTGGAATAATATCCAATACATATAACTACTCAACAAGTGTTACCTATTACTATTTCTCACTTTCTAATAAAAGTTTATTGTAGTAAATAACACATTAAAGCCATTTTGGAATAAAAATCACCCACTAAAAGTAATAGCATACATGCAGGCTTTAGAATAAATATTGAATCTGTATTCTTAAGAAATGGATTCAGAAAAATTTAAACCATTGAATGGTATGAAAAAATTTCAACTACTAAAATAACCTACTAACATTTGTTTATAAAAGGCCTGGCCTCAGAAAACCCCCATACCAACTAAATTATTCCTCTTTAATAAGTTTATAGCACACTTAACAAAAGGAATTTCAACTATTAAATATTTTTAAGTAAAAATCGTATTTCATGAAAGAAAATCCTTAAATAATGAAATGTTTTTTAAAAAATCATGGAAGTGCTAAGCAAACAGGCTTCATTAATGCTGTGCTTAGATTTAGGTTAACTTGATAAGAGGTAGGCATCGGGGCGCCTGGGTGGCTCAGTCGTTAAGCGTCTGCCTTCAGCCCAGGTCATGATCCCAGGGTCCTGGGATCGAGTCCCTCATCGGGCTCCCTGCTCGGCGGGAAGCCTGCTTCTCCCTCTCCCACTCCCCCTGCCTGTGTTCCCTCTCTCGCTGTGTCTCTCTCTGTCAAATAAATAAATAAAATCTTAAAAAAAAAAAAGAGGTAGGCATCATACTTACTTATCCAATCTTAAAATAAATCATTAATCTAGGAGCTTTATTAAAATTATTAGGCTTATTTTTAAGTATTATATTTTTAGGGTTGCATATATATATATACAGTACTGCAATACTTGCTCTGTTCGTATATCAGTACACAGCACTAAAATAAGGATATGAAATAGATGCCAAGAAGGGAAATATAATAGATGTCTTCCAGCAAAGAGTCATTAAAAGATAAAGATTTGATAGTTCTCTTAAAGTTAGGGTCTAAAACCTTATGCTTGAGTATAACTTAATAGTCAACATTCTCTGTTTTTAATGTGAATATAAAATCCACTATAAAGTCCAAAAGAATTCTATAGTCCAAAGTTTTATCCACTATACATTACTATTTGCACGCAACTTTGCACAAAAAGACCTAAAATCTAAGAAATGCACAATGATAATTTGTTTGGAGATTCTCATTTTTTCCAAACCCTCCCTATTGCTAAACTTTTCTACACAGGCTTCCACACCTCTCATGGTATACTGGGTCCATTTCTGCTGGACAAGCAATCTCTTGACTAAAAAGTAAAAAAAAAAAAAAAAAAAGTGATAGCAAATGAGAACATAATAAAGAGAGAAAAAATTATTTTACAAGCAGACACACATTGAGAGAATTTCTTATAAGCTACTAAGCTTTTGAAAGTAAAGAATTATCTCTCAGAGTTATATCAGATTAAAAAAAGCTGCCTGGCTTGAAAAGGAAGGACAGAAGAGCAAATTATCTTACCCTCCTTCAATAATGGGTAGCCCCCCAAAAGAATGAGGAACAAATTACATTATTATTTTTAAAAGCTAGTGGTATGTTATTTAAAAAGTGACTAAGATTATGGTCTGACTACTGATATTTAGCTGCTTGGCATGTCTCCAAGGAAAGGCTACTAATTAGGGGAGGTGCCCCACGTAAGAGTAACTCACCACCCATGAGCATCTGTTTAGTGTTCATTAATTTCAACAAATTTCTAGACCAGCTACGAGTTGTGTGAACTAGTCTTACTTTTCAAAAGTACACAAAAATCATCAAACCTAAGAACAATATCAGGAAATAGTATTGTTTTATAGAAACGACTGAGAATTTACACATACAACATTTATAATACATTTAAAAAAATCCAAAAGTAACCTACCCTAAATGTGATTAAAAGAGTTTACATTTGAGATTAGGTATTAGCATTAGGGAGGCATTCCCTATGAGCTACCCAAAGAGTCACCTTGAAATGTAACCAATTAAAACTTATTTGTTAACTTACATAGTTTATTGATATTAAAACAGTAGAGGTGCTAAAGGAAGACGTTATGAAAACAGATCAGCACAGCCATAGAATATCTTCAATGGCATCATTAAAAAAAAAAAAGATAGTATTTCAATGTGTTTCCTGCAGTGGAGAAGGCTCAGATTTCAGATGATTGGTCATGGTTTTTGGAAAGAAATATACTTGTAGTACAAAAAGGACAATGTTTCAGACTACAAGAGCTTGAGCAAAACAGGACACATCACAGCTATTCCTTCATTCTAAGCTTGAGTTCAATAAGCAATATTCTAATTTGTAATTAGGCTGTTATTACTTTGTCAATAGGCAGACCTGGACATAAAGACTGATTCAAGAGGGGGATAGGCACAGGATTTCATCAGAATCTTCTTAGAGGGAGCATATGGATTTTGATGTAGACTTGGTCAGGCCTATCTGAGACCTCTAGTGAAAGACCACGTAAGTCTAGATTTCTTGGTGGATATCTCCCCCAACACAGAAAAAGCCTGCATGATTTTAAAGCTTTTAAAGCGAAGAGGAGAGCACCACAGAGGAGTGAGGAGGAGAACCCTGATGTGCGGTGAAGCCAAATCTGCGCCTTGGACTTCCAATTCCAATACAAGCATTTTTGATGGGATATATGCTATTTTCTATCAAAAGACTCTTATACAGTAGGTATGATTTGTGCTTCTATGTCCACCAGTGATCCGTGCGATCCGAAAGATTCCATTTTCTCACCTATATGTTACAAATGATAATGCTTATAAACAAACTCCAGGACAGCACAGCTACGGAGATAAATATGTCCATACATATTTATTTTTTGTGCGTTTATAACTCAGAATTAAAAAGCGGAAACACAAATCCATTAGTACAACTGACTTAAAGAATTATATTTAAGAAAACCAGAATTCAGAAACTACATGTATTTATTTGAGAAAACAAACACAAGAGTATTTCCTAGGTAAATTAGTGCTGGGTGTTACTTTGGCAGCATTATAACATCAGTAAAGCAAGGAAAAGCAATCCTTACCCTACAGGCTTCAAAATACCAGCAGGGACCAAAAAGTCCATCAGTGGGAATGAATGTCATTCCATCTCAGTGTTGAATACAATTTATTTTTAATTTTCTTTCTCTAAAGTTTCTTCCCAAAGAAGCTAACTATAAAAGGACCAAGGAGCTGGGATCATTTGTTGTCATCTGGCATGAAAACGAGGGAACCCTTCCAAGGATACCAAGTACCAGTGAACTAGCCCCCAAGATGGGAATAACACAATGAAAACAAAGGCAAGCAGCCTGGTACCAAGGCTCCACAAAGCTTCAAAAGTAAAAGCATGAAAATTTAATTTTAGGCAGGAAACAAGAGAAAACTGAAGAGTCAAATGGCAGAGTTCAAGTGCCAAGAGAAAGGTGTTTTTAGCAGCAATACTCTGTGAAGAAAGGGGAAAACCAGGCCAACCAGAAAGGCAGCTGTTGCAACAGAGGATGTCTTAACTGCAAAGACCATTTATAGTCATTTCCCCTGCAGAAGGTTGGCCCTCTCCCCCAACCCTGATTAAGAATAAGAAATCCTTGTTTCATTTGTCCTTTAATACTCCTGACTCAGAACGCTCGTCAAATGAGCTCTTTTGAACACATTTCGACTTTCATGTTAAATGTTAAATAAATAATAGTCACTCTCTTCACATAGCAACTTTTCCTATTCCAACAAAAACATGCCTAATCTTGCCCATAAAAAATAGATACCATAGCCTATTCCAAATGTATGCAATAAAGAAGTAATATATTTAGTTGATATCGCCACTCTGAAGAGGGGGACATAAAAAGACACAAAAACATTTTATTGTAGAAAAATTTCAATGTTGCTATTACATGATTTCTGCTACACTTGTCATATGTATGTACATATATGCACACAATGTATTTAATTAATGAAAAAAGTATCACAAATAAGTAAAAATAGAACGTGCATTTCTCCTTAAGACCACTAAAATTCACACTTCTGCCACATTTTGGTCATCCGTGAAATAAAAGCACTGGGCTAAAATGTCATCTTTACCGCCCTTCGAGTATCCACATTTGATGGTTCTAATATTCCAGTGACTCCAGGCCTCCTGTGCTGGCCTCCTAATCTGTCTGCCACATTTCCTCCATGTCTAAAGCCATTCCTCAAATGAAGCCAAACCGTAAAATGCTACTAATCTAATGAATAGCTTTAAAAATACTCAAATGTGCTATTATGGGGCTTTTGGGAAAGCAATTATTTTAAAGACTAAAATCTGAATTTCTTCAGTGCCTTTTATTCAAGAAATTCAAAGTACTTCAACAAACTCAGGTTAATTGTGTCTGTGTGGTTAAGTGTTAGCTGCCGTCCCTGCCCCCCCCCCCTTCAGTCAAGGGTGGACTGATTAACCCACTTACCCACGTAATAAGGAATAAATGTAGTGAGAATATATGCCTGAACATCTTGTATCCCTGATCTAATCAGGGACGCAATTTCCCTGAACAAAAATCCTGTTTTGACCTAAAGAATCTCTCATGTTAAAACCATTAGGATGAGGGTCTATGCTTTCATTTATAGGCCATCTCTACTCTTTGAGGTATGTAATATTCATAACAGTAATATCATCGGCAAAAACTTACATAGTGCTTACTACGTGCCAGACATTCTTTCAGGTGTTTTACAACTATATTGACTCATTTAATCATCTCAACAACTCCACAGGTAGGTGCCATTATTACCCTGTTACACAGGTTAAAAAACCAAACGATTGAGGCACATAATTAACTTGCTCCTGGTCCCACAGCAAGTAAGCAGCAGAACTAGGATGCAATGCAGGCAGTTTGGCTCCAAGAGCCCGTACTTTTCTAAACCACTCCACCATATGCAACTCAGGGTTAGAAACACAAAAATACTCATTTCTCTCCATTGTTCACTTTCCCTCCACTACTTTGTTTGTTTGGTGGCATTTACTAAGCACTCAGTAACTGCAGCTGAATGAACAAAATCTATGCCTGGAACTGAAGACACTGACAACGAAAAGCAAACGTCCAAGTCCATACAGGAAAAAAAGAAAAAAAATTAAGAACAAAATTAAAATATGTAGAATCCTATCTAGAGTAACCCCATGAGTTTATTTAATCATCTTGGTCCAGTTTTTATACATTTGGTATTTCCTAACTCCCTGCCTCCCTCTGCGTATTTCTTCACCTGAAGGAAAAAAATGGAACAAAAATAGACAATATATTTTGGCAATATTTTCATTCCCTGGTGCCAAGGAAGGATAACAGTGAAGAAGTTCAGTCCTGCATCAAAGGGAATTATTTTCTATAGAGTTATCAATGAATTACCATCACCAAAAAAGAGTAAGTGTAAGCCCAGAATTTCTTTCATCTTCAATTCTCATTTATATTGATGGCATCATTTTCAATATATGATTTGTGAGATGAAATTCTTTGTTCAAAGTAGCAAAAACAGAATGGAAAGATACTGCAGTCCTATTAAACCAGTGCATTTTAAAGTCTGGCCTAACATAAGAATCACCTAGGAGACTTAAAAAAAAAAAAAAAGAGGCTGGGGCCTCACCTAAAGAGTCTGATTTAATTGGTCAGGGATAGGACTGAGCATTGGTAGCTTTAAAAGTTTTCCAGCTGACTGGAAAGTGCAGCCACGCTTGGGAGGCACTATTTATTTATTTATTTATTTATTTATTTTAAGATTTATTTATTTATTTGAGAGAGCGAGAATGAGAGAGAGAGAGAGAGAGAGTACATGAGTGGGGGAGGGTCAGAGGGAGAAGCAGGCTCCCCGCCGAGCAGGGAGCCCGATGCGGGACTCAATCCCGGGACTCCGGGATCATGACCTGAGCCGAAGGCAGTCGCTTAACCAACTGAGCCACCCAGGCACCCCGGGAGACACTATTTAAATGCTACCCAAGGCTTGCCAAACTTTAATATGCATATACATCACCTAAGGATCTTATTTAAAATGCAGATTCTAATTTAAAAATTCTGGGGTATGGCCTGAGGTTGTAATTCTCCCACGCTCCCTGGCCATGCAGATGCTGCTGGTGTATGGACCCCACTTTGAGCAACAACTTTCTACTCCTCCATCAATAATACATTATTATAATTAGTATGAAAGGTGAGAAGGGGTCGAACAGATATTACAATTTAAGGTAATTTGTATATTTTACTTATTTGTAAACAAATATTTAAAAAATTATTTTTAAAAAGTAACTTGAACCCACAAGAAATAATTATATAGCACAGGGTTCCTGTGAACTAAATGAACTAATATGCATGAAGCATGAGGGGCTGTTCCTAGCCCAGAATCAGTACTCAATAAGTATTGTCCTCTTTTATTACTATCTTATTAATAAATGAGCAGCAAATGATGGCCACCCATATCAAAAACACTCAATGCAGATATATAACTTGTTTTCTGGAAAAATATGGCTTTTACTTGTTCGCAGTCTTCATATTATGTCATTCTCTCCTATACTTAGAACATTTGGTACAGGGATAAAACATTTGCTCTTGAGTTGAAATTTGCTCTATTGATAACATGATACCTGGAATCAGCTTTAAAATATTTCAGCAAAGAAAAAGAAAAAAGGTGTAGGTAAACCAAATGTAGTGAAATTTGGGATCTCGATGTGGAATAGGTACATGGGGTTAATTGCTCTCTTCTTTCAACTTCTATGTATGCTTGCATATCCTTCAAAATAAGTTTTCAATGTTCTGTTTTTGGACCTCAGGTTCACCACTGATTAGCTCTGTGATGATCAACAAATAACTTCTCTGACCCACACTCTCCTCTTCAGTAGAAGAGGATACCATATTAACCACCTTACAAGGATGACTACAGGGATTAAATGAAACGGCATTTAAAAAATAAATAAATAACTGACACCAAGCAGGTCACATCATAAAGATAAATTTAATTTTACCCCGATGGGTCAATCTAAAGAGAAGTGAAAAGAATGGTAAAATGTTTCTAAAATAGAGACAAGCGGGGCTGTGAAGACTGAAGAGAGTGTGCTATCACACTACAATCCCAGTCCTTTCCATTACCTCTTTCTTAACATTCTAGACCAGATTCCATCGAAATCGCAGCTGGAGGAGCGTGCAACTCTTGGATCTTGGGGTAGTGAGTTCAATAAAAAGGAAGGAAGGAAGGAAGGAAGGAAGGAAGGAAGGAAGGAAGGAAGGAAGGAAGGAAGGAAGGAGGGAGGGAGGGAAGGGCAACAAGTAGCATACAGTGAATTCTCCAGAATGTGTATCCTGAGATAAATGCAGAAAAAGATTTCCTGCATGACAACACTAGGAGTGACCTATAGACAGACACCACTTCTAACTGCTTCACTATTGCCCTGACTACAAGTAACATGGCTTTTCCTCCCACTCACTCCCTTCATTTATGAAAATCTCTGAACAGTAGCTGGGGATAGCAGTCAGGAGGAAAGTAATGGCTTGAATACATGCCAAATAATCAAAAGCAAAGTATCACTTCTGGTGCTCTCTCTTCATAGGACAGAAGTTCAAATAAGAGCAGATGGTACCTTTATTATCTGTAATGTAATTACAAGATGATTACATAATCATTTAAAAATATCCATTATTGGAGACAATTCCATCATTGCAGAAAGAAATCATTCACAAAACCTCATAGTTGGAAACCTTGCACAGAAGTAAAGGCACAATTTCATAATACACAGTTTAGCATAAGAGTGAAAGGAAAAAATGATTAAAAATAGTGGCTGTACTGAAAACAATTTATGCACATTTCCATTTTTTCAGAATATGCAGAAGCAATGCCATATTGAGTCTCACTTGTGTCCATTCCAATTGAGTTGTAATCAAATATTATAACTGAATGGGACTCTGAGGGACATGCCTCTCCTCCATAAGAAAAAATTCTACAATCTGGAATGTACTAAAAATATGTTAGCCTCCTTCATTAGGTCAAGAAAGCAAAAATAGTTAGGGGAGTTCAGAAGTTGTATTTACTAGGGGAATTCTCAAAGGAGGCACCCTCTAAGTTAATCACTTCACAATTACACTCTTAGCATACAAATGAAAGCCATATTTAAAAAGCATATTTCTTACGTATAACTCACATTGTTCAGATAAGGCACAAATAGAATGCTTAGTCATTGGTTATTTTACTTAGATATTCCTTTCTAAATACAGACCTACCCGATATTTTTCCTATACTAACAACACTCAAATTATCTATGTGTACGATAATAAACACTAGGCATAATCATATCTCAGTACCAATTTCCTTAAAAGGTAAAGCTTATTTCAGTCAAGGTCTAGGCCAAGGATTAAAATAAACACACAGCAGAAAAGTTGTAATATATATTTTGTTTTTTCGGGCCATGAAATGCCTTACACTTCAATATGTATAAATTAACCAAACAAGAATTGTCAATAAAATGCCCTAGTTGTACTAGTATCTAAGAATTAAAGTTATTCAATTTTTTTCTTCTACGTGTTAATGAACACCTTTAAACAACCATCAAATAAAGGTCATATTTGAAGTCCAAGGTCCACAAAAATGTCACAGGGGGAAATACAGAGAGGAAAAGGAAATAGGAACCCAAGCTGATTCCAGCAGGGAAGAAATCTTCCCACATACAGAGGTATTAGCCTTGAAGCAAAGGAAAGCCAGAGGCCTCAGAATGAAATTTACAGACTCAGGGGATCAAGGCAGGGTGCTAAATCTTTTCCACCTGAGCCTGTGACTGCAACTACTTGAACCGCAGGACTTCTCAAATCAGTCAAACCAGGTTCAGTTGGATCAGAAATCTGTTTAGCAATCAAGTGAACAAAGAAATAAATTCACTTAATCAACTGCTTCAGAGAAGCATCAAAATTCTGAATCTGAATCATCACCCTTTCTTTTAAATAATTACAACATCAGTTGAAAAGCGTTAACTAGGCTAGTCCCAAACATTTGTCATAGTACAGAAGAGTTATAAGTGGTAAATGAAAAAATTCTGATCTCAAAACAATTTGCACTTGCATCTAAAATGTCACAATGAAACCACATAACTCCCTCCTCAAAATGTTTCATGTGACGTCTCCTTGAAGTGGCTTTCACTTTAGCTATGTGTGGCTTCCTTTATTTGCTTTAGTGACAAAAATATGAAAATGAATATAAGGAAGCAAAGTCTCTAAAACAAAGGCCGACAGTACATACAATAGCTAGATTTTTTTTTCCATAGTTTTAACTTAGAGGAAAAACTCAAGATCTAAGAAAAATACCTTCTTTATGTAACTCACAGCATTTCTTATGTTTTATATTAGTTTGTCCTGTAACACCATGATTAAGTCAGTAATGCCAAGTAAAGACTAGTTTATAGTCTAGTCCCATTGTTTGTGAGCCCTGGCTACATATTCCTAAAAAGGAAGCAGAAATACTTGCCCCACAAAAGTGCTAGATTTTTCTCTCATAGAAAAAGCCAATGATAATCTACTAAAATGACTGCCGGCAGTGACAATATTTTCTATAAAAACAAATCCCTAATAAAGTCTATTTTCTATCAATTCATTGATGCTACCTAATGAATTTGACCTTGTGTGCAATTCAACATACTGTTATGGTGGTAAAAGCCCAGGATTTGGAGTCAAAACTGTTGGAATCCAAATACTGGTTCCACTACTTACTTGCTGTGTGACATTCAAAAGGTACTGCATCTCCTCCAGCCTCCGAGTTATCGGAAGGAAAAATTACATAATGCATGTGCAGGGCATATACATTAATATTATTAACATTCTATTTTAGAATATAAATCTCAAAAATACATAAAGGCACTTGATTATTTATTTACTTTGACTAAGATCCTATGAAGAAGCAAAGTAGCTGACAAGTTAAAGTATTCCCTCCAAATGTAACTAATGTAGTATCTTACAAAACAAATGCCAGCAATAAATACACCAAGTCTAATCATTATCCCTGGAAAATTCATTTCTTCTACTGCCAAAAGATTAAAACAAATCTCAGGGTAGGCAAAAGCATTGGACATTTTCTAAAAATTTATCATTCCAAAGTACAGTCATAGAAATACACTAATTAGGTAAGGAAAAGATCAAGGACAACCAATTATTCAAGCATTTCCCTTTTTGTACAGAAGCCACAAGCTTCTTATTAACACAGGTGGGATTTTTTTCCCATGTTACATACGCATAACCTAAAAGATTTGTAAACTTACTCATCTAAAGCAACTGGCTCCAAAAATTCATTTGGTTGCCAGGTTTAGGTAAAAGGCCTAGGAAAATCTACTATGGACATAAGGGGGCAAATAACTAAAAAGAAGAAGTAAAAGAATCCAGATGTTTAAATAAAAGATCTAAAAAGGCTAGAACCAGAGGACAAGGTAAGGAAGATTTAAATCAAACTAAGGTATTCCTGTAAATGTTGTGCTTAGAATTGTATAAAATAATTACAAAATAGGGTGAAGGAGACTTGGCTTAATAGATTTTAATGAACACGCCTGGGCAGGAGGATGAGGAGATCAGGTATTCCCTAAGTCAAGAGTATTAGGAAAAATAATCCAACTTGAACTACATTAATAAAAAGTATGATACTAGAGGGGGAGAAAAAGGAAGTGCTAGTATCATTATGCTTTTGTGATGAACAGGTATATCTTTTCCAATCAATTTGTTTGCGGGGGCGGGGGATGGAAGAATATGATTAATTATATGCCAGGCATCATGCTAAGCATTGAGGAGATGAAGTAGATAAGGCCTTCCTGGGTAATTTCACAAAGAGAAAATTTTGTTGCAAATGTTTATGATATATTGTGTATACAAAGTATAAGAAGTATTCAGACAGCTATGCCTGAGGAGATCAGAGAAGTTTTACTCAGAAGGACACAATAATGAGCAAGAGTGTTCTATCTGGAGGTAAAGCAAATACAAAGCTATGGAAAGTATTGGGATTTTTAAGTAGTTCAGTTTAGCCCAATCAACTTTATATAGACCAAACACAGATAAGCATTCAGAATACACCTCATAAATAAAAAATGTTGTCTCTGCTCTCAAGAATGTATATTCTAATAAATTGCAGACTTAAATGCAGTACAATGTAACATATGCTATATTCAACCTATTTTCAAAATTCACGCAATAGGGGTCAAATTCCATAATATATAAAGAGATGCTACAAACCAGTAAAAAAAAAGATCAACAACCAAATAAGGGATTAGCATAATTAAGCATTCACGTTTATTTTTTCCAGATGTTCATTTTTAAATGATCCCTCTGGTGCCAATATGGGAAAATTAATTTATGAGAAGGGACAAGTTTGAAAGCAAAAAGACTAATGTTGGGAAGCCACTGCAGCACTAGGTGAAATATTTAGAAGACCTGAACTTAATGACAGGTTTATTTAACCTGGATGGATGGTGGTAACATCAACCAGGCTAGGAAACACGGGAGAAGAAATACCCCACTTTATTTTCACCACACCCATCCACAGCAACTGTTCTGCACAGTGTTTGAGAGAAAGCTCCAGAGAAAAGATTAGGTTACAAATATAGACGTGTTACTCATCAGCCTATAAGCAGTAGTCAATCCTATGCGTGTAAGGAGATGAAATGGCCTGGAAGAACTTGTAAAAAGAAAAGGAACATCAACATTTAGGATTCAATTGAGAGGAGATGGCAAATAAGTCAAAGAGGAAATCCATGAAAGACAAAGAAGACAACATTTTAAGAAGAGAAGGCCCATTATGTCAAATACCAGAGAAGCCAGCAACTGGATGGTCATTGATGACCTTGTCTCAGTGGCAGAGGACCTCAAACTGCAGTGGATCTGACAATGGGTAGGAGGCGATGAATACTTTAATGCAGGTTATTTCTAGAAGCAAAAAGCTTTGCTTTCAAAGGAGCTGTCCAACAATTTAAAACAAAAACAAAAACAAAAAAAACCAACCACCCACAATGCCTAACATGTATTGAGGACTTCTTTCGAGCAGGCAGTAAGCCAGGCGTTTCAAATCAATTCTTCTCATAGTAACAATAACCTTGCAAAGTTAATACTATCATTTCCACTTTTCAGTAAGAAAAACCGGTTCAAGGTTGTTACATGACTTCCCCATAGACACACAGTGGCACACACAGAAAGCAGGATGTAAATGCAGGTTTTGTCACACTTAAGCCAATGTTCTTTTCACACTCTGATGCTGCCTCTTCATCGCTGTAAATAATCTGGGACAGGGGAGGGAGGCTATTAACCATTTAATAGGAAAGGTGTTTTTCTTTTGTTGTGTGGTTTTTTTTTTTTTTAATACTTGAACTAGTTGACTTTTAAAGCCTCTTCCACCTTCTACAACCCATGATTCTTTCTCATGCACCTTGCTCACAGGTAAACTGTAACAGCTACAGAATTCCACATACACTCATCATTCCTTTCGTAGTTCCTTTTATGTCATCCTCATTTACAAAGCCCATGTCCTAACATTGTGCTTATATATAATACATACAGAAAAAAAATTAATATTGCTTCCATTTATTTTTGCCAAAAAATGAAAGCACAATCTATGAAGACAGTTAATCACTCCCTTCCCTGCACTCCACAGCATGTTGCATCTTCTGCTATTAAAGTAATTGCCACTTACATTGTGATTGCTTCCTCCGCCACACAACATACACACACTGGATAGCAACCTTCAGAGTTCTCCTACTTTAAGCCCCGAGCACACAGCACAGAGCCAGGCAAGTAGTGATGCATGTGTGGACAGGATGGAAGGATGGATGGGTAGATGAATGGCCTGATAAGTAAAGGAAATAATACTTTTTCAACAATCATTTTATACTCAATAATGGATTATTTAATCTATTTGCCAGCCTAGGATGTTACAATTGTATCACACTTGAGGGGAGCAGATAGAAAATTGAGTGATACAAGAAGCATGGGATGTGAATTCTTCAAAAGGTGACAGGAAAGTTTCTCTCAAAAAGTCTCCTGAAACACAGGATTTTTCTTGAATTCAGTACTAGCCAAAGGCCAAGAAAAATTTAGTCAATTCACCAAATTATTTTTTAAAGATCGGCTGCTTATGAAACTTCTTTCAAAGAAGGCCAACTCATCCTCATAACTAAACACGGTATTTTGGGCATGGCCCCTGGGAGATGTTTGAGGAGAAAAGGCTGCATCGAGCACGCTGAAATCACCCCAGAGGTGCCTCCCTCCCAGATCTGGCCAGTCGACAGATCTGGCCAGTGAAGGTACACTCTCTGACTGCATGTGCCAGCCGTTCTTTCTGTCAAGATGCACACGACATGACGCTCACTTGCACAAGACACAAGCACACGTGAATGCAGACTCTAAGAAACTCTCCTCAAAAATGCTCGCTGAAACAGAGCAAACACGCAAGGCTTATAAGGATTATAAAAGTCCCACTGTGATTAAAGTATATCAGTCCCACTGTGATTAAAGTATATCAGAAGATCAAGAAGACTGCAGGTTATGCAAGATGCCCACCATGACAGCCGCAGCTCTATCCCTTCCTCTCCTGCATGAGGAAACACATCAGAACGTTAAGGGAAAGTAGTATTTTAGGGTTGAGCATGAATCCACCCTCGTTTATACATAGATATTTTTAAATAAGTCATTTGCAAACATCTGTACGTTGTTGTCAGTATCTGTTAATACCTCACAGCTGAGTGGGACACAGGAATGTGTTGTGACACCCTAGTTGGAAGGCACTGGCCTCTTTTAGGCCTCAGTGAAACTTAAACTAGTTATCAAATGACAATCGAACTCACTGGGTTAGCCAAACCCAAAGGCCTTAGGAGCTGTTTATCAACAGCCTTCAAAGACTGGGTGGCAGAGGAGGCAGGGACGGCTCTGGGCGAGTGGCGTGCTGAGCTGCCTTCGTGGTGGTGTGATTTGCAAAGTCAGCAAGGGACTTGGCCTGTCCTCAGTTACCACGCTAACATCACCACGGTGTCAAGCTATCATGCTGTCTTTATTATTGGTCTGTATTACAAATAAAAGTAAAATTAAAGCAACACCTCCAGAGAGAAAGCCATGTATCTGCTATTCAGGTTTTCTGGAAAGCTCTACTTACAGAGGTTAGGTATTTGACACCTGAAAGCTGCAGTCCTGGGAGGTGATACAACTGAAGGGAATTTCAATAGAAAGGGCACAAGGAGTAAAATGGCAGTGGCAGTCCTCACCCAGCCAAGGGGCATCATGGGATGCATACTAGACTGGGCCCACCAGTGAAGGACTAGAGTTTCAGGAAGTTTAAGGGTCAGCATGAGGACACAGAAGAGTAAAGCAAGACTGCTTAGGCAACCAAGCTCAAGGTGCTGGAGGTTCGATGAAAGTAGATTAGCCACGATGTACCTTAACTCACGTCTCCATTTTCCAAAGACCCTAACAACCTACATGGTTTTAAAGAAAGGCTACTGGGCTGGGGAAGGACCCAGAAATGATGCCATATGGAGTATAGCTAGAAGACTTAAGAACATGAAAGTTGTTTTAAATGTCAAATAAGCTCTCTTGTGAAAGACAAGGCCCATTTTATGGAACTCTGTAGAGCAATGCTAGGCATAATGACTGTGTACTCCAGAGCATAATGACTGTGTACTCCAGCATTTAGACTGGTATCAACCCTAAGGAAGCACTCTGGCAAGCAGAAATGAGAGCAGGTCTCAGTAAGTAGGGAACTCCTCATTACATGTGTTCGTGAAACAGTGGGATTACCATCCATCACGCAGGCTGGACAGGACATTCCACACTGGGCTAGATCATCGCTGCACCTTCCAATTCTGAGTTTGGTTTGTTTTGCTTTGGTTCAGACACAGCAAGTATAAGAGATAAAAGTTCTCCCACTCATCTCTCAGTCGCTCTCACCATACAGAGTCAGGGCACTGGCTTCAGGCCAGATGAGGGGTTGATTTCCAAGGTTTCTCCCAGCTTCAAAACTTCGTAATTTTAGATTTAGATCACATACAACCCAAATAAATGAGAGCCATTTATTCTCTGTTCAAAAGATTCCCCCATAATCTACACCAGTGTTAAATGTCCATGACTGCTTTAAAAAAAAAAGTCACCTAAATCACAGATGCTTGCCCATAGTGTTTTCTCTTATTCAGTTGATAGTGGTGATAATGAGTGTGATCCACTGTAGAAAGAGACTTTTTAAAGCCCAAACTCTACAGTTAAATTACCACTCAACCTTTTCTCATTCAGACTGAATAATCTCTCAGTTCCTGTCACAATTTTAAGTTCTTTAATAACTTGGGGAAGGGGGAGGAACCTTTTTTTTTTTTTAAGATACTGCAAGTTTTCTACACCTCCTTCTCAAAGTGCATGTGGAATGACACAAAGTACTCAAGTAGAATTCTGACCAGAGGTGAAGGCAACAGAGAGATTCCTCCTGACTGCTGAATGCAAATTGGCAGAAGTTGACAATGATGTGATTTTATGTGGGACACTCTAATTTCCCTAGCCTTCAACTCCATGAAGGAAAAGTATTTTCACTTTCACAGCACTAGGGAAACAGATGAAATCCTAGCCCATAAATGGGAGCTTAGAAAGTCCTGGAAGCCTGCTTTTAGTGGGGAGGCATCTGACCAAGTCTGGGCTAGCAGCTCAGTGGTCCCCTGTAAGGACCAGGTTGAGAGCAGGAGCCTCCCCATACTCCCTCCCAGCTGATGTGGATCCCAGAGCTGAGCTTTTATAAAAACATTCACCACGTAGACATGCCATCAGGAGAGCTGACTCACAAGCAGCCTACACTCATGTGATGCGCCTGAAGATTTTTTTATTAGTATTACACAGACATGTCTTTTCTAGGCCTGCAAGTATGTTTTACATCTCTGTTCTGATTCCTAAATATATTAGCTTTTATTCATTTGCATTTGTGTATTTTTCTAAGCAAGCAATATAATGGTGCAGTCTAATCTAAGCCTCCCAGAGGCTTGTCATCATAGTGGTTCTCCTTCAACTTGGTATCATCACCAGTCCTCCTGAAGAAAAAAAATCACCCCCCTTTGAGAAACTTGACCTATACCCCCTCTGACTGACAATGACCCACTGAAAACCAAGCACATCCTGGGTGAGCCACTCCTGTCAATTATGCTTCTGCAGGTTGTCTATTGGGCAGAAACATATAAGCTCAACTAACCAAAAGAAAGCATTTCAAAAACACTGGCGAAAAAACCCTTCTACAGGATTGGCACTTACCAACCAAGAAACTCACCAGAAGTTTGTGAGCTGCCCATGATTCGAGATCCACAAAATTTCAAAATAGAAAAGAACCCTACAATTTAGAAATTCAAACCCCTCTTACCCTTTATCTGTTATTCTGTTCATTTTAAGCAACCACGTATCAAGGGTCTAATCTACAGTAGGCATTGTACTAGGTCTAAATATATAAAGATATGTGAAGCCAGGCCCCACTCTCCTGGGCTCTCCATTTCCTGGGAAGGAGGCAGATAGGTAAACAAATCTTCACAGGGCATGCTCTATTCAAGGTGTCCTCCATGAAAATGAAGAGGCTGAGTCCCTTTACTCCAACTGAAGATATCAGGAGATGTGGGTCCCAGAGGAGGCAACATTTGAATCAAGGCTTGAATGATGAGAATTAAGTGATGAGAACTGTTACCATGACAATAATCAAACCCACACAGAGAAGGTACGCATGTACTTTATTAACATTAAATATGCAGAGCAGACCAACGATGCCAGGTATAATGAAAAAAAAAAAAATTTAATTCCTTTGTAAAAAGCAAAATAACAACAACAACAACAACACAAACTTGGAAGTCCTGACTCAGGTTCTGTCATTGTAAGACAATATATTGTGCTTTTAATTTAATTTGATAAAATGGCAGAGCTTACAGGATGTTTAAAAACACATGTCAACGGATGGCTTAAAGCCCACTTAGGAAAATATAAGGAGTCAGCAGAGTTGGTGCCACATTTTTTTAACTTCTCATAGCCCATATATCTTCCCACTGGATAGAATCCAATGACATTTTGGGGGCCAGAGGAGGGCAGGAGGAGGGCAGGAGGTTATGTTGAAGAAGGCTGCATTTCTGAATTACAAAAGCATTACAGAAAATGATAAATTGAGATGTAAACAAAGGAAGAGGGTTTTTTTCTGGTCTTGGTTTTGTTTGTTTGTTTTTTCATGGAATTTGCCAGGTCCTTTTCTCTTCAAGTCCAAATCTAAACAATAAAAAATATATATCACCCAATATGTCAAATACTGAGTGATTAACATATTTTTTCTCACCTGTCAAAATTTGATCAGTCTATGGGGAAATACGACAAAAACTGAAAGAAAGCTTTCAAGTTCAAGCTAATATATTACAGTGAAAAGGATTTAGCCTTTTAAACCCAACTGGCATAAAGCCAGTGCAAATGACCAAACAACAAAACTGCCCTCAATCTAATTATATAACCTTATTAATATCTCCTTCTCATACTGTATTCCCTGATATGGCTGGAGAAGGAAGCATTCCAATTAACCATACAGTCATTATAGAACAATTTACAAAGAATCAGAGTATAATGAGCTCAAAATAAACATATAATCTGTCTCCATTTATTGCTTTAGGAGGCACACGTCAGAACTGTACAATGTCCAAAGTCATTTGACAAGAACAGATTCAGTGCCTAAGAAGCAAGGCACTGAGCCAGGCACCACTGGGGCAATGACCACAGTTTTCAAACTAAAACTCTGAATATACATATTAACAAACAATTTTATGTACCTTCCAAGCATACGCAGCATCCTGGGAGACACAGTTTAGACACCGACATACTAGAATCTCCAAAACATTCTAATGCTACATAGAGACAACTGAACATTTTATATCAGAAGTAGTAGCTCCTTCCCCAGAAAGATAAAAATAAAGTGGATCTAGACAGTTACTATAAGAAGAGACTCTAAGTCTTAGAACCTTAGAGCTGGTGGGATTTTTTTAAAATTTAGCTCCATATAAATAAAGCTCTATGTCTCAACATCAACCATCATTCTTCTGGTTTTATAACTGTAGAAAGGTACCTGAAACTGACAAACATTGTAAGGTGGCATGTCATAATCTGGAGGCAGCTGTTAACATAAATCTCTGGTATCTATTTGTTTGTTTTGCTTTCTGCAGACATTCGCAGAATTTCCAGTTCCAGGAGATAGTTCATAGAAAGTCAGACAGACCATCATATTTTGCTGTGAGGCAAAAGCATGGATTAAGAAAATAAGAAGAAGATAAACAGAAAATTCTATTTCTCTCTATGATGGTCTTACAAAGAATACATCTAATTCCAAAAATGTAGTAATTTAATAAACAATTACTGCTTCCTCAGTTTTTGTTTTTAATTTCAAGGTTTTGGCTACTGCATATACATTTGTAAAATGGATTTGAGATCCCAGCCATAGGTCTAGGGTCCTCAAGCTGACAGTCCATCTGATTTAAGCCATTATTCAGAATACCTAACAGTAGAGGAATATGAAATGTTTTATTTGACTTCATATGAAATATATAATTGATGGCTTATCAATGATAGAGCCTGTGTGAAGACAGAAGAAGGAAATATGGTAAAAATAAAATGGGTTAAAAATACTGAAAATATCAAGACTACTAAGGACTTAGTTTATAAACTGAAATCATGTTTCAGTGCCTACATTCCCACCTGATGACTATATTTTAAAAAAGGAGTGGGGCGCCTGGGTGGCTCAGCCGTTAAGCGCCTGCCTTCGGCTCAGGTCATGATCCCAGGGTCCTGGGATCGAGTCCTGCATCGGGCTCCACAGGAAGCCTGCTTCTCCCTCTCCCACTCCCCCTGCTTGTGTTCCTGCTCTCGCTAACTCTCTCTCTGTCAAATAAATAAATAAAATCTTTAAAAAAAAAAAAAAGGAGTGAACACCTTAAGAAGCATTGGCTGGTATTTTCATTTGATCATTCTCTAGAAATTAATAAAATCCTCAAACCAGATCAACTGTATGGGCCATTATCTGAAATTCAGACAAAGAGGCTTATGGTAACCACCTTCAAAATAAAAGTACATAAAACTTTTTAGCAGGAGAATATGCTATTTCTATTTCTGTGTATATACCTGAACAGAAAATAATTTTTAACAGTTTTCCTTTAGTAAACCTCATGCCAAGATCAAACCAGATTATAACATTTATCATCAGAATTTATATTTCTGCTAAATACACAGGTATAAAAGCTTCTTCTCCTATTACAGCTATTTTATATAGCTAGTAATTCAGTAAAGAGAAGTTTGAAAAAAAATGTGATAGCTTAAATATACCAAAAGAAGTCACAGTTTCAAATAGATTTTCAAAAGAAGAGCATCTCTGCTAAAGGAAAGAATGTGCTTACACTTACCTGCATTCTAGTCCCACCTGTGACCGACCATTCTATCTATTCTGTCTCCATTTCTTCAACTATAAAATAAATGCCACCATAAGCTACTGTTGTAGACCCAAGGCATTCACAGATTTCAATACTAATTGTTCTGACTATTCTTGAGTGACCCTGAAAATACATTATTAACACGCTGTCATTTGTAATTCTGTGTCAGCAGTGACCAAACAGCCATTCCCAGGCGAGGGGAGCAAGCATGACTGCGTGGGCTCTCAAATTCCACTTATGAGTGGTGAGTTCAAGTTCCCACAAGTGAGGGGTGAGTACAATTTTACATTTGAGGAAAATAGCCTGTGACTTAAAAATATAACAGGGCAATTACAGAAAGATGGAATTCAAAATCTCACTGTATTTCTCTTGAATATCAAGAAAGTTGCTGGAAAAAAGTTAACAATATGATTTTTTAGTATTTACCAAAGTTCCAGATCATGAATCATCATCATTCTCTACAGTTCTGGAGTGTCCAATATTTTCACAAAACTTTCAAAATAGTAATTTAACTGGATTTGCTAAGAGGAAGGTATGTCTAGAAAAATGCTGTTTTCCAATGAGGTCACTCTAAATGGATTCTTTATTTGGTTTCATAATTAGTTCCAACTTTACACATGGCTGACACAGAAAAGATAAGGAAAAGTATAAGAGGCCAATTATAAAAGTTATAAGCGTACAGTATATCAGTCAGTCATATTTCATATTTCTAAGATTACAAATAAAAACAGGTCATACTTATAGAAACAAATAGACTTAAAACATGAATAGACTTAAAATGGCGTATTTTTAAACTAACATAAACAAAAGTTGGAGTAAACCTCTAACTAGATTCTAAGGTGTTACTTTTTTCACATTTTAACTGGATGTCTTAAAATACATGGCTCATTTAAAGTAGAGGTTCTTTCTCCCCCAGTTTCCAAAAAAAATATTATTTTTTAAATGTTAATTTTCTAATTGATGGCACTTTAGAATCACTGGAATTTCCCTGAATCACAGTCTCAATTGTTGCTTTCAGCCTTAAGTTTACAAAATGTTTTGAAAACCATGCATTTTTGTTATATTGACTTTACAGTAGAAATCCTGAAAGAAAATACTAATAGATTAATCTAATTTATAATTAATAGCATTAATTTACATGCTATTCAGTATGTCCTGAAAAGAATCTGTTTTGTTAAGTATATTAACCATGCCCAAATCGTGTTGTTTATAGTATTAATTAGATTAGCAGACCCCTTTCTTCATATCCAGTGCTGATGTAAACTTTAGCCACCAAACACTGACGTTTAATAAGATTGAATTAATGCGGTTTTACTGTACTCAAATGGAAAACCAGATACAAAAAATATACACAGAATAACTGAACTGATGGTAATAAACCTAAGTAAAATAAATTCACAATGAGCTCTTCTTGACACACCACAAAGAAATGGCATTATTTAATACTTTGTTTCAAAATCCAAACATGATGATTATTACTGATGTAGCATATTTTTATTTTCTTCTTAAGCAGTATTACCATCTCATTCAGCTAGTAACACTGGTGGCTTGAATCCTTGTTTACTTAATATTTTGCTTAGCTACCAGCTCCTTGATTATATGATCTTAGATATCCTTCCAGAATTTCCCTATGTGTATTTTGTCTTCACAGTCTATAAAAGCTGGCAATACAAAGAAAGACAGCGCTTTTTGTTTTTGTGTTGTTTTTTTAATTCCCCCACAGCCAAAAGTAACCTGACACACAGCACAAATTTCGCTTCTTAAGAGTTTTTGAGAAATTCCCCAAAACTCTTCCCAGGAATTTACCCCCCATCAATCTGTCATGGTATCCGGAATTTCTACCATTAAAATCAGTTTGGGTTAAGGTAAGAGGCCCTTTAGAAAATACTTAGGGATGGGATCAAAAGGAAGGGAAAGACATGCAACAAAGCAAGCACCCATCACATACAATTTAACTTCCTCTAAGTGTATGACTTTCGTGTAGCAAAGTTCTATAGCCAAGAGGGAATGTTAGGGCCAGTCAAGGAGTTAAAGGCAGGAACAGGCAGGGAGAAATGAACAAAAGCCAGTTTTAAACCAGCCCTGTGGAGCACCACTGCAGAGAAAATCCAGACTATGTGGTGTGCTGGGGGAAAGCGGGGAGAGTGGTCATTCTTCTCTTTACTGCTCTCCATCTTTTGCCATATAGTTATGCATATACTTTGTTTCCTTAAAAAATGTAAAACAGTAAATGGATCAAATTATTCGGATTTCCAACGAAGAGCATTACCCAAGATCTTTTCTATGAATTTTTATACTTTCCATTGTTTTTATCCAAGAACAGTCAAAAATGAAACAGCACCAGTTTTGCTAAATGAAGTAACTTTTTTTCTGCAGTAACCTAAATGAATGCTTTTTATCTCCAATGCTGCCATTCCCTTTCATTTTTAAGATTTGGAAAACTGATCACGGGCTCCGAACACACTCTAGAAGATGCTATGAACCTGAAAAATTGCATAGTTAGTTGAGACTTAAACTCAACCTACCTTTCTAAAGTTGCATTCTGGAAGTACAAATCAAGAAAGCCGTCACATCATGGTATTACTACAAACAAAACCACAAGCACAGCTTTATTTGTAAATAGCAATTTGTTATACAACAAAAGCCAGATGACACTAATGCAGATAACTGTAAACAAACACCATGGCATGCCATGGTAATAATGATCCAAATACTTATTTCTATATGTAACCAAATACTACTATCTGTACTTTGTAAAAGGAGAGAAAGTTTAAGGAGCACAAAAATTTCCTCAAGGATAATCCTTTTCCTGCGTTAAAGAGTCAATCTCAGACCACTGAGATGACGTTCTAACAAAATTTAAAGCCATGGTTACATGAACTATGTCTTATCTGATTTTGTAAATACGAAAAATCATTTGGTCATGTTTTCCATTCATCATACATGCACTTTCTACTCACTAAGCGTGTGTATACTGGGGAAATGCTATTTCTTAGAGAACTGATAATCAAAATAGATTACCATTTCAAATAATTAGTTATAAAAACCACATATGTGACAAAATGTTGGATCCACCTTTTGATAATTCCTGTTAAGCCAACAATATAAAATCTGTAAGAAAGCATAAGAAAAACAGCATGCCCACCTTAAAATTAGGATTTGTCAATAAAACTTCTTTCCTATAAACAAAATTTCACATTCAAAATTCACATCAAGATCCTTATCAAAACAAATGCAAAATTACCTTTTCCTATTTTGAGACTTCCCTATATTCCTATATTATCCACATGTGCATTTCAGTGCTGCAAAAATATGTAAATCATTTCTTTGGAATTATGGGGGGGTTGTGTACTTACAATAAAGAGCCATTTATAAAAATATTACAGCATTGGAAAAAAGCAAGGCAAATAGGCATGGAATGGTTGAATGGGCTCCTTCACATTAATCGGTAAAGACACCAAGCCAGAACATATGGACAATTATTTTTACATTCTTCCCTGCTTGACAACTTTCCATTTACAGGGAAAAGCCACACTTTGTGATTTAAAACAGGGAACCTGAACTTATGTGTGCACATATGAATGTTTTTTAATTGTTGACACATTTACTGCTATCATTTGAATCGTAAGCTTTACATTAACTGTTTTGATCGCTGCTCGGCCTTTTGGCTAAGATCAAGTGTATAATTGTTTTGAAAACAGGCAATCTAAACACACAGATTGAAGTTACACCTAAACTTCACATATTAGGTAAATACTCTGATAGTTCAGCAAAAGGTCTTAATTTTTGAAAATGTCAACAGAAACCCTTAATACAAAGCCTAGTTCTTTCGAATGAATTTGAATTCACCGTTTTAACATGGGGAGCCATGCCTGCAGAAAGAACAGCTGTGCATCTATAGTCCTATTTCCAATCCTTTTTGCAAAGGTATTTCCTCCTTATTTTGATGAGTCTATAAACACTGCATTCAAGCAGGACTGATTCTAATAAAACCAAAACAAGAAAAGATATTTTGTGTTCTTTTTTTAAGAAGGAGAGAATAATCTCCCCCCATCACCAGGAACACACACACACAACTTTAAAAACTGAGCAAATCTGAATGGAGCAATGAAGAGTTCTGACACCCCAGGACTTCTGTATCATGGTCTTATGGCTACTGAGTTACTTCATCTAAGTGCTCACGGGGCAAATGACTTTATTGCCTTGCACTCTACTTGCATGGCCACATTAGATACTATCTCAGGTTTACACACAGCGCGCGCAGACACACACACACACAGACACACACATACAAACACACACGCCACACGCCACACCAGACAGTGCTGTTTCCAATTTCAGAGGCCCCTTGCGCGCCTAGCCCATACCCCATCCCTGCTCTGCTCCGGGTCCTAACACCAGGAATGAGGGACACTACTTAATCTTGGCGGAGCTGCTCTGTTGTCCCATCCTTCCAGGATTCGTAGGATGGTTCCTCCCCCACTCCACCACGGAACACAACGAGGACGGCGGGTTTTCCCGAGCAAGAAAGACCACTGGTGGTCCCCTTCCTCACCCCACGCATCCCGGCTTCTCTACTCCAGAAACCCCAGAGGCAGAAGTATACACGATCCCGGGGCAGGGGAGAGGAGCCAATAATAGGAATCAAAGAGCCTGTTAACAAGGGGGTGCCAGGGGCATGGAAGGAGCGAGCAGGGTGAGGTTACCACGGGGGAGGTGTGCTCCAGCGGGGAACCATTCAAGAGCAATGACAGGTCGGCGGGGGAAGGCTCGGGTGGCGAGGGAGGTTGGAGAACTGCTTTTCGTGTCTTTCTCAGGGCCTGCGGGGGAATCCCGGGGCGGCGGCGGCGGGGCTCACGGGTCGTTCCCCGCCTCCCGCGGCCCCCGCGCGTCCCCTCGGCCACCCCCTCCGCCTGCGGCCGCCCCCGCTCCGCGCGGAAGGAAGCGCCGGGCTCCCCCCACGCTCTCCCGCTCTCTCGCGAGTCCTGTGCAGGCCTTTTCAGGGGGAGGGGGAGGGGGCGCGGAGGGAATTGCTGCAATGGAGCGCCGAGAGAACCCTGCCCGAGCGAGGCAGGCGGTGGAAAGCCACGGCCACATAAAAATGCCATATTAATTTTTAAAAAGCCATAAATCACCCCTCCCTCTGCAAAAGAAAATCATAAACCCGATCCCATGCAAGCCTGCGAGCAGCCACCCACTTCCTATTTCTGTCACAGCAGCTACACCCTGCCAGCAACCACCCCCCCGGGCGCCCCCTCCCGCCACCGCCACCCCCGCCGCCGCCTCCCCGCTGCTCAGCCATTTGCCAACTGACGCCCCCGTAAATAAAAATGCCCCAAGTGGGCCCGGGTGGGAGGCCTGGGGGAAGGGCGCGCAAAGGAGGGGGGTTCGAGGGTTGCACAATATCCTAGAAGGTCCGTGGCTGGAGCAAGGAGAGAACCGGAGGCGGGGGGAAGGGAGGCAAGCCGTTGAGGGTTCCTGCGGCACACGGTGCACCCGGGCGACCGCGGCGCGCCGCTTACCTTTCACCACCCTGTCGGTCGTCGACAACTTGGGATCAATTGCCTTTGGCTCGGACATCTCCAGCCGCCGGGGGACAGCGACGCGCTGCTCGTCCGTCCTAATGCACACCCCGACCGGACCGGCGGGCCAGACACTCAACGCCGCCGCCGCCGCGCTGCAAACCGCTCGGCTGGAGGTCTGGGCTCTGAGCTGGCTTTAAAGTTACTGCCTTCTCGCGCGTCCCTCCTCCTCCTCCTCCTCCTCCACCTCCTCCTCCTTCGCCGCCGCCGCCGCCTTCACTCCTCCTCCGCCGCCGCCAGCCCCGCCGACTCCGCTCCGGGCTGCGCGTGTGTGGTGGTTATTTATTTATTTTCTAAGCACGCCTCTTGGTTCTTCTTTTATTCTTGGGGGAAGGGGGATGGGGAGGAGAAGCGCACACAGGAGCACCCACCCTGGCAAGGAAACCGGGCACCGCGGAATGGAGCCCCACGCGCGCACTCTGCCGGGATTAAGACCGATCACATGGGGAGGGCCGGGGGCGAGAGAGAAGAGGCAGGGCCGCCGATGTCAGTGCCACCAGCCGTGCCTCGGCGTCTCCGGCGGCGGAGAGGCGGCCGCCGCTGCTGCTGCTACTGCTGTTGCCGCCGCTGCTTCCCCACACTAGGCGCCGCCGCTTGTCCGCGGCCGCCGGAGACGTCCCGCCGCTGCGCTCGCCCGCGCTCGTCTCTGCCTCCCCGCGCCGCTCCTTCACTCACACAGGCACAGCCGCGGAGCTCGGCAGACACAGTCCCGGGCGCAACCTACCCTCCTCCTCCTCCGCCGCCGCCGCCGCCTCCACCTCCGCCACCGCGCCCGCCTCCGCCTCCTCCCCTTCCTCCTCCCGGCCCCCGCCTCCAGCGCCCCGGCAGCCTCCACCTCCCTGCGGAGCCAGCCCCTCGCTCCCCGCCCCGACGTCGAAGCTGTGGGCGCCCATTGGCTGACGTGCGCGTCACTCACTGCTAGGTAGCGGCCTCCCCGCTCGTCCCGCCTCCCGCTCCTCCTCGCCGTCCCCGCCCCCCCGCCCTGTTTTCTCCCGGCTGCCAGTCCAGTGGGCCTGCCGCCTCCGCCGCCCAGTCCCCGCTCAGGTGTCACTGTTGCTGGCAGGCCGGGATTAGGGAAGGAGAATGGGCAGGGGGTCGCGGCTGGGAGGAGAGGGGCTGTACCCTGCCACCCACAGCCCCATTTGGCATCCGCCCCTGGACCCCGCACACTCCCCCGCGCCGCTTTGGCAACTGTGCCTTGTCGGCTGGGTTAAGCCGCAGTGTGAGTAGCCAAGTGCTGAGGGTGTCTGCGGGTGTGTGCGTGGCCCGCGAGAGGGCAAAAAGGGGGGAGGCAGGGAGAGGAGGGAAGGGGGTGGGGGTGAGAAGCACCGAGAGAGGGCGGAGGAAGGAAGAGCGCGGGGAGCTCCGGGTCCCACGGCACAGCTGCTGTCGCTGTCGCTGCCGCAGCTGTCCAGGGAGGATCGCCAAAACGGCGACGAATAAACAACTTACCTTGGGGAGACGGGCTCAGCCTGTGATGGGTGTACGGTGGTTTTTGCTATTGGGGCTTTTTTGTGGGCGATGTGGTGGTTATCAGTGTTTCCCACCCATGCATCCACACCTTTTCTAAGGAGGGGGACGCTTCTGAGCGTCGCGGGCCGGGGACGTGGCGGAGTGTGAGGGGCGGGCTCGCCAAGGAGATTGGGGACGGGAGTCCAAGCGACCCCCCGGCAACTCTGAGTCACCCAGGGCTGCCCTGCCGATCTCCTGGGAGAAATGAGGGGGCGGGAGACACACCGGAGAGGGTCGCCTTTTCCCTGTTCACACGCGCACGCAGCCAGTGGTTGGGACTGGTGGCACCACACCTCCCTTCCTGGCTCCTTCCAATCATCCGACGTCCACTTGGTGCTCCCGGTGTGTGCAGGGCCCTGAAGCCCAAGGCGGATCCCCACTCTGGTCCCTTCGGTTGGAAGGAGAATAAAGGAGAGAGTGCTAGGCGCAGGAGGACAGGGAGTGACAATGGCCCGACAGCTCCTTTCTGACCTGCCTGCCGCGCCACAGAATGAGGAGCCAATCTCCCTCTGCCCGAAGGTCACCTCTGCTCACTACCCCTCTCTCTGACCAACCGGGCAAGGAGATTGGAGCTTGCTTGCTTCTTTGTGAATAACAAAGAGAGCTGAATAAATTTCTCACCCTCTATCCTTCTTGTTACATTTCTTAATTCCTCCAATATCAGGGTTTTTTTTCCTATTTCCTGAATTGGACAATGAGTCCAGTAAAAGGCCTAATAAAAGATTTAGGGGAGCTAGGAGATGGAGCCAGAAGTGTGTAGGGGACATGGATTAGATTTGAAAATAGGCTTGAGAACTTGACTGATGGAGCTGGAGTATGGCTTGAGCAATGTAGCCTGCAAGGAATAGGAGCTCACAGTAAAAGGCAGAGGAGCCTCCTTGGAGGCCTTCTAGCAAAAGGAGACCATGTGGGGTGTGTCCCACATACTCAGGAAGGCTGCCACCAGCTCCAAGATTCTGCCGCCCAATTCACAACCCCAGGATAGTGTGTGGTAATTAGGCAGACAGTGCATTCAGTAAATATGTATTGTGTTCCTTTTATATGCCGGACACTGGTAGGTAATTTGTGTGCTGTGTGTGTGTAGGGTGTGTTGGCGGGGGGGGGGCGTGGGGTGGGAGAGGGTAAGTGCGAAAAGTAGCACGCGCCACAAAAAAGGCAGAGGCAAAAAAAACACTAAAAA